>NW_027168288.1:0-45952 GCF_040954835.1 Lepisosteus oculatus
TATTTCTGCTGAAAAACATGTTTTGAACCTTTCTGCACACTGGGGTTAAGATCTGAGTGTGTGGCTCTTCCTTGCTGCTACATGGGGATTCAGTTGTCTGAAAAAACGCGTTTATTTCGGGCTGAAAAACACGTTTTGCAGAGTGTACTGTTACTGCCCCATAACTTACATGGGGTTGACCAAACTTGCAGAAACATGTTTATTTCTGCTGAAAAACATGTTTTGACACTTTCAGCACACTGGGGTTAAGATCTGAGTGTGTGGGCTCTTCTGAGCCTTGCTGCTACATGGGTATTCAGTTGTCTGAAAAAACGCGTTTATTTCGGGCTGAAAAACACGTTTTGAAAAGTGTACTGTTACTGCCCCATAACTTACATGGGGTTGACCAAACTTGCAGAAACATGTTTATTTCTGCTGAAAAACATGTTTTGACACTTTCAGCACACTGGGGTTAAGATCTGAGTGTGTGGGCTCTTCTGAGCCTTGTTGCTACATGGGGATTCAGTTGTCTGAAAAAACGCGTTTATTTCGGGCTGAAAAACACGTTTTGCAGAGTGTACTGTTACTGCCCCATAACTTACATGGGGTTGACCAAACTTGCAGAAACATGTTTATTTCTGCTGAAAAACATGTTTTGACACTTTCAGCACACTGGGGTTAAGATCTGAGTGTGTGGGCTCTTCTGAGCCTTGTTGCTACATGGGGATTCAGTTGTCTGAAAAAACGCGTTTATTTCGGGCTGAAAAACACGTTTTGCAGAGTGTACTGTTACTGCCCCATAACTTACATGGGGTTGACCAAACTTGCAGAAACATGTTTATTTCTGCTGAAAAACACGTTTTGACCCTTTCTGCACACTGGGGTTAAGATCTGAGTGTGTGGGCTCTTCTGAGCATTGCTGCTACATGGGTATTCAGTTGTCTGAAAAAACGCATTTATTTCGGGCTGAAAAACACGTTTTGAAAAGTGTACTGTTACTGCCCCATAACTTACATGGGGTTGACCAAACTTGCAGAAACATGTTTATTTCTGCTGAAAAACATGTTTTGAACCTTTCTGCACACTGGGGTTAAGATCTGAGTGTGTGGGCTCTTCTGAGCCTTGCTGCTACATGGGGATTCAGTTGTCTGAAAAAACGCGTTTATTTCGGGCTGAAAAACACGTTTTGCAGAGTGTACTGTTACTGCCCCATAACTTACATGGGGTTGACCAAACTTGCAGAAACATGTTTATTTCTGCTGAAAAACACGTTTTGACCCTTTCTGCACACTGGGGTTAAGATCTGAGTGTGTGGGCTCTTCTGAGCCTTGCTGCTACATGGGTATTCAGTTGTCTGAAAAAACGCTTTTATTTCGGGCTGAAAAACACGTTTTGAAAAGTGTACTGTTACTGCCCCATAACTTACATGGGGTTGACCAAACTTGCAGAAACATGTTTATTTCTGCTGAAAAACATGTTTTGAACCTTTCTGCACACTGGGGTTAAGATCTGAGTGTGTGGGCTCTTCTGAGCCTTGCTGCTACATGGGGATTCAGTTGTCTGAAAAAACGCGTTTATTTCGGGCTGAAAAACACGTTTTACAGAGTGTACTGTTACTGCCCCATAACTTACATGGGGTTGACCAAACTTGCAGAAACATGTTTATTTCTGCTGAAAAACACGTTTTGACCCTTTCTGCACACTGGGGTTAAGATCTGAGTGTGTGGGCTCTTCTGAGCCTTGCTGCTACATGGGTATTCAGTTGTCTGAAAAAACGCGTTTATTTCGGGCTGAAAAACACGTTTTGAAAAGTGTACTGTTACTGCCCCATAACTTACATGGGGTTGACCAAACTTGCAGAAACATGTTTATTTCTGCTGAAAAACATGTTTTGAACCTTTCTGCACACTGGGGTTAAGATCTGAGTGTGTGGGCTCTTCTGAGCCTTGCTGCTACATGGGGATTCAGTTGTCTGAAAAAACGCGTTTATTTCGGGCTGAAAAACACGTTTTGCAGAGTGTACTGTTACTGCCCCATAACTTACATGGGGTTGACCAAACTTGCAGAAACATGTTTATTTCTGCTGAAAAACACGTTTTGACCCTTTCTGCACACTGGGGTTAAGAGCTGAGTGTTTGGGCTCTTCTGAGACTTGCTGCTACATGGGTATTCAGTTGTCTGAAAAAACGCGTTTATTTCGGGCTGAAAAACACGTTTTGAAAAGTGTACTGTTACTGCCCCATAACTTACATGGGGTTGACCAAACTTGCAGAAACATGTTTATTTCTGCTGAAAAACACGTTTTGACCCTTTCTGCACACTGGGGTTAAGATCTGAGTGTGTTGGCTCTTCTGAGCATTGCTGCTACATGGGTATTCAGTTGTCTGAAAAAACGCGTTTATTTCGGGCTGAAAAACACGTTTTGAAAAGTGTACTGTTACTGCCCCATAACTTACATGGGGTTGACCAAACTTGCAGAAAAATGTTTATTTCTGCTGAAAAACATGTTTTGAACCTTTCTGCACACTGGGGTTAAGATCTGAGTGTGTGGGCTCTTCTGAGCCTTGCTGCTACATGGGGATTCAGTTGTCTGAAAAAACGCGTTTATTTCGGGCTGAAAAACACGTTTTGAAAAGTGTACTGTTACTGCCCCATAACTTACATGGGGTTGACCAAACTTGCAGAAACATGTTTATTTCTGCTGAAAAACATGTTTTGAACCTTTCTGCACACTGGGGTTAAGATCTGAGTGTGTGGGCTCTTCTGAGCCTTGCTGCTACATGGGTATTCAGTTGTCTGAAAAAACGCGTTTATTTCGGGCTGAAAAATACGTTTTGAAAAGTGTACTGTTACTGCCCCATAACTTACATGGGGTTGACCAAACTTGCAGAAACATGTTTATTTCTGCTGAAAAACATGTTTTGACACTTTCAGCACACTGGGGTTAAGATCTGAGTGTGTGGGCTCTTCTGAGCCTTGTTGCTACATGGGGATTCAGTTGTCTGAAAAAACGCGTTTATTTCGGGCTGAAAAACACGTTTTGAAAAGTGTACTGTTACTGCCCCATAACTTACATGGGGTTGACCAAACTTGCAGAAACATGTTTATTTCTGCTGATAAACACGTTTTGACCCTTTCTGCACACTGGGGTTAAGATCTGAGTGTGTGGGCTCTTCTGAGCATTGCTGCTACATGGGTATTCAGTTGTCTGAAAAAACGCGTTTATTTCGGGCTGAAAAACACGTTTTGAAAAGTGTACTGTTACTGCCCCATAACTTACATGGGGTTGACCAAACTTGCAGAAACATGTTTATTTCTGCTGAAAAACACGTTTTGACCCTTTCTGCACACTGGGGTTAAGATCTGAGTGTGTGGGCTCTTCTGAGCCTTGCTGCTACATGGGTATTCAGTTGTCTGAAAAAACGCTTTTATTTCGGGCTGAAAAACACGTTTTGAAAAGTGTACTGTTACTGCCCCATAACTTACATGGGGTTGACCAAACTTGCAGAAACATGTTTATTTCTGCTGAAAAACATGTTTTGAACCTTTCTGCACACTGGGGTTAAGATCTGAGTGTGTGGGCTCTTCTGAGCCTTGCTGCTACATGGGGATTCAGTTGTCTGAAAAAACGCGTTTATTTCGGGCTGAAAAACACGTTTTACAGAGTGTACTGTTACTGCCCCATAACTTACATGGGGTTGACCAAACTTGCAGAAACATGTTTATTTCTGCTGAAAAACACGTTTTGACCCTTTCTGCACACTGGGGTTAAGATCTGAGTGTGTGGGCTCTTCTGAGCCTTGCTGCTACATGGGTATTCAGTTGTCTGAAAAAACGCGTTTATTTCGGGCTGAAAAACACGTTTTGAAAAGTGTACTGTTACTGCCCCATAACTTACATGGGGTTGACCAAACTTGCAGAAACATGTTTATTTCTGCTGAAAAACATGTTTTGAACCTTTCTGCACACTGGGGTTAAGATCTGAGTGTGTGGGCTCTTCTGAGCCTTGCTGCTACATGGGGATTCAGTTGTCTGAAAAAACGCGTTTATTTCGGGCTGAAAAACACGTTTTGCAGAGTGTACTGTTACTGCCCCATAACTTACATGGGGTTGACCAAACTTGCAGAAACATGTTTATTTCTGCTGAAAAACACGTTTTGACCCTTTCTGCACACTGGGGTTAAGAGCTGAGTGTTTGGGCTCTTCTGAGACTTGCTGCTACATGGGTATTCAGTTGTCTGAAAAAACGCGTTTATTTCGGGCTGAAAAACACGTTTTGAAAAGTGTACTGTTACTGCCCCATAACTTACATGGGGTTGACCAAACTTGCAGAAACATGTTTATTTCTGCTGAAAAACACGTTTTGACCCTTTCTGCACACTGGGGTTAAGATCTGAGTGTGTTGGCTCTTCTGAGCATTGCTGCTACATGGGTATTCAGTTGTCTGAAAAAACGCGTTTATTTCGGGCTGAAAAACACGTTTTGAAAAGTGTACTGTTACTGCCCCATAACTTACATGGGGTTGACCAAACTTGCAGAAAAATGTTTATTTCTGCTGAAAAACATGTTTTGAACCTTTCTGCACACTGGGGTTAAGATCTGAGTGTGTGGGCTCTTCTGAGCCTTGCTGCTACATGGGGATTCAGTTGTCTGAAAAAACGCGTTTATTTCGGGCTGAAAAACACGTTTTGAAAAGTGTACTGTTACTGCCCCATAACTTACATGGGGTTGACCAAACTTGCAGAAACATGTTTATTTCTGCTGAAAAACATGTTTTGAACCTTTCTGCACACTGGGGTTAAGATCTGAGTGTGTGGGCTCTTCTGAGCCTTGCTGCTACATGGGTATTCAGTTGTCTGAAAAAACGCGTTTATTTCGGGCTGAAAAATACGTTTTGAAAAGTGTACTGTTACTGCCCCATAACTTACATGGGGTTGACCAAACTTGCAGAAACATGTTTATTTCTGCTGAAAAACATGTTTTGACACTTTCAGCACACTGGGGTTAAGATCTGAGTGTGTGGGCTCTTCTGAGCCTTGTTGCTACATGGGGATTCAGTTGTCTGAAAAAACGCGTTTATTTCGGGCTGAAAAACACGTTTTGAAAAGTGTACTGTTACTGCCCCATAACTTACATGGGGTTGACCAAACTTGCAGAAACATGTTTATTTCTGCTGATAAACACGTTTTGACCCTTTCTGCACACTGGGGTTAAGATCTGAGTGTGTGGGCTCTTCTGAGCATTGCTGCTACATGGGTATTCAGTTGTCTGAAAAAACGCGTTTATTTCGGGCTGAAAAACACGTTTTGAAAAGTGTACTGTTACTGCCCCATAACTTACATGGGGTTGACCAAACTTGCAGAAACATGTTTATTTCTGCTGAAAAACATGTTTTGACACTTTCAGCACACTGGGGTTAAGATCTGAGTGTGTGGGCTCTTCTGAGCCTTGTTGCTACATGGGGATTCAGTTGTCTGAAAAAACGCGTTTATTTCGGGCTGAAAAACACGTTTTGAAAAGTGTACTGTTACTGCCCCATAACTTACATGGGGTTGACCAAACTTGCAGAAACATGTTTATTTCTGCTGAAAAACATGTTTTGAACCTTTCTGCACACTGGGGTTAAGATCTGAGTGTGTGGGCTCTTCTGAGCCTTGCTGCTACATGGGTATTCAGTTGTCTGAAAAAACGCGTTTATTTCGGGCTGAAAAACACGTTTTGCAGAGTGTACTGTTACTGCCCCATAACTTACATGGGGTTGACCAAACTTGCAGAAACATGTTTATTTCTGCTGAAAAACATGTTTTGACACTTTCAGCACACTGGGGTTAAGATCTGAGTGTGTGGGCTCTTCTGAGCCTTGCTGCTACATGGGTATTCAGTTGTCTGAAAAAACGCGTTTATTTCGGGCTGAAAAACACGTTTTGAAAAGTGTACTGTTACTGCCCCATAACTTACATGGGGTTGACAAAACTTGCAGAAACATGTTTATTTCTGCTGAAAAACATGTTTTGACACTTTCAGCACACTGGGGTTAAGATCTGAGTGTGTGGGCTCTTCTGAGCCTTGTTGCTACATGGGGATTCAGTTGTCTGAAAAAACGCGTTTATTTCGGGCTGAAAAACACGTTTTGCAGAGTGTACTGTTACTGCCCCATAACTTACATGGGGTTGACCAAACTTGCAGAAACATGTTTATTTCTGCTGAAAAACACGTTTTGACCCTTTCTGCACACTGGGGTTAAGATCTGAGTGTGTGGGCTCTTCTGAGCATTGCTGCTACATGGGTATTCAGTTGTCTGAAAAAACGCATTTATTTCGGGCTGAAAAACACGTTTTGAAAAGTGTACTGTTACTGCCCCATAACTTACATGGGGTTGACCAAACTTGCAGAAACATGTTTATTTCTGCTGAAAAACATGTTTTGAACCTTTCTGCACACTGGGGTTAAGATCTGAGTGTGTGGGCTCTTCTGAGCCTTGCTGCTACATGGGGATTCAGTTGTCTGAAAAAACGCGTTTATTTCGGGCTGAAAAACACGTTTTGCAGAGTGTACTGTTACTGCCCCATAACTTACATGGGGTTGACCAAACTTGCAGAAACATGTTTATTTCTGCTGAAAAACACGTTTTGACCCTTTCTGCACACTGGGGTTAAGATCTGAGTGTGTGGGCTCTTCTGAGCCTTGCTGCTACATGGGTATTCAGTTGTCTGAAAAAACGCGTTTATTTCGGGCTGAAAAACACGTTTTGAAAAGTGTACTGTTACTGCCCCATAACTTACATGGGGTTGACCAAACTTGCAGAAACATGTTTATTTCTGCTGAAAAACACGTTTTGACCCTTTCTGCACACTGGGGTTAAGATCTGAGTGTGTTGGCTCTTCTGAGCATTGCTGCTACATGGGTATTCAGTTGTCTGAAAAAACGCGTTTATTTCGGGCTGAAAAACACGTTTTGAAAAGTGTACTGTTACTGCCCCATAACTTACATGGGGTTGACCAAACTTGCAGAAAAATGTTTATTTCTGCTGAAAAACATGTTTTGAACCTTTCTGCACACTGGGGTTAAGATCTGAGTGTGTGGGCTCTTCTGAGCCTTGCTGCTACATGGGGATTCAGTTGTCTGAAAAAACGCGTTTATTTCGGGCTGAAAAACACGTTTTGAAAAGTGTACTGTTACTGCCCCATAACTTACATGGGGTTGACCAAACTTGCAGAAACATGTTTATTTCTGCTGAAAAACATGTTTTGAACCTTTCTGCACACTGGGGTTAAGATCTGAGTGTGTGGGCTCTTCTGAGCCTTGCTGCTACATGGGTATTCAGTTGTCTGAAAAAACGCGTTTATTTCGGGCTGAAAAATACGTTTTGAAAAGTGTACTGTTACTGCCCCATAACTTACATGGGGTTGACCAAACTTGCAGAAACATGTTTATTTCTGCTGAAAAACATGTTTTGACACTTTCAGCACACTGGGGTTAAGATCTGAGTGTGTGGGCTCTTCTGAGCCTTGTTGCTACATGGGGATTCAGTTGTCTGAAAAAACGCGTTTATTTCGGGCTGAAAAACACGTTTTGAAAAGTGTACTGTTACTGCCCCATAACTTACATGGGGTTGACCAAACTTGCAGAAACATGTTTATTTCTGCTGAAAAACACGTTTTGACCCTTTCTGCACACTGGGGTTAAGATCTGAGTGTGTGGGCTCTTCTGAGCATTGCTGCTACATGGGTATTCAGTTGTCTGAAAAAACGCGTTTATTTCGGGCTGAAAAACACGTTTTGAAAAGTGTACTGCTACTGCCCCATAACTTACATGGGGTTGACCAAACTTGCAGAAACATGTTTATTTCTGCTGAAAAACATGTTTTGAACCTTTCTGCACACTGGGGTTAAGATCTGAGTGTGTGGGCTCTTCTGAGCCTTGCTGCTACATGGGGATTCAGTTGTCTGAAAAAACGCGTTTATTTCGGGCTGAAAAACACGTTTTGCAGAGTGTACTGTTACTGCCCCATAACTTACATGGGGTTGACCAAACTTGCAGAAACATGTTTATTTCTGCTGAAAAACACGTTTTGACCCTTTCTGCACACTGGGGTTAAGAGCTGAGTGTGTGGGCTCTTCTGAGACTTGCTGCTACATGGGTATTCAGTTGTCTGAAAAAACGCGTTTATTTTGGGCTGAAAAACACGTTTTGAAAAGTGTACTGTTACTGCCCCATAACTTACATGGGGTTGACCAAACTTGCAGAAACATGTTTATTTCTGCTGAAAAACACGTTTTGACACTTTCAGCACACTGGGGTTAAGATCTGAGTGTGTGGGCTCTTCTGAGCCTTGTTGCTACATGGGGATTCAGTTGTCTGAAAAAACGCGTTTATTTCGGGCTGAAAAACACGTTTTGAAAAGTGTACTGTTACTGCCCCATAACTTACATGGGGTTGACTAAACTTGCAGAAACATGTTTATTTCTGATGAAAAACATGTTTTGAACCTTTCTGCACACTGGGGTTAAGATCTGAGTGTGTGGGCTCTTCTGAGCCTTGCTGCTACATGGGGATTCAGTTGTCTGAAAAAACGCGTTTATTTCGGGCTGAAAAACACGTTTTGCAGAGTGTACTGTTACTGCCCCATAACTTACATGGGGTTGACCAAACTTGCAGAAACATGTTTATTTCTGCTGAAAAACATGTTTTGACACTTTCAGCACACTGGGGTTAAGATCTGAGTGTGTGGGCTCTTCTGAGCCTTGCTGCTACATGGGTATTCAGTTGTCTGAAAAAACGCGTTTATTTCGGGCTGAAAAACACGTTTTGAAAAGTGTACTGTTACTGCCCCATAACTTACATGGGGTTGACCAAACTTGCAGAAACATGTTTATTTCTGCTGAAAAACATGTTTTGACACTTTCAGCACATTGGGGTTAAGATCTGAGTGTGTGGGCTCTTCTGAGCCTTGTTGCTACATGGGGATTCAGTTGTCTGAAAAAACGCGTTTATTTCGGGCTGAAAAACACGTTTTGCAGAGTGTACTGTTACTGCCCCATAACTTACATGGGGTTGACCAAACTTGCAGAAACATGTTTATTTCTGCTGAAAAACACGTTTTGACCCTTTCTGCACACTGGGGTTAAGATCTGAGTGTGTGGGCTCTTCTGAGCATTGCTGCTACATGGGTATTCAGTTGTCTGAAAAAACGCATTTATTTCGGGCTGAAAAACACGTTTTGAAAAGTGTACTGTTACTGCCCCATAACTTACATGGGGTTGACCAAACTTGCAGAAACATGTTTATTTCTGCTGAAAAACATGTTTTGAACCTTTCTGCACACTGGGGTTAAGATCTGAGTGTGTGGGCTCTTCTGAGCCTTGCTGCTACATGGGGATTCAGTTGTCTGAAAAAACGCGTTTATTTCGGGCTGAAAAACACGTTTTGCAGAGTGTACTGTTACTGCCCCATAACTTACATGGGGTTGACCAAACTTGCAGAAACATGTTTATTTCTGCTGAAAAACACGTTTTGACCCTTTCTGCACACTGGGGTTAAGAGCTGAGTGTTTGGGCTCTTCTGAGACTTGCTGCTACATGGGTATTCAGTTGTCTGAAAAAACGCGTTTATTTCGGGCTGAAAAACACGTTTTGAAAAGTGTACTGTTACTGCCCCATAACTTACATGGGGTTGACCAAACTTGCAGAAACATGTTTATTTCTGCTGAAAAACACGTTTTGACCCTTTCTGCACACTGGGGTTAAGATCTGAGTGTGTTGGCTCTTCTGAGCATTGCTGCTACATGGGTATTCAGTTGTCTGAAAAAACGCGTTTATTTCGGGCTGAAAAACACGTTTTGAAAAGTGTACTGTTACTGCCCCATAACTTACATGGGGTTGACCAAACTTGCAGAAAAATGTTTATTTCTGCTGAAAAACATGTTTTGAACCTTTCTGCACACTGGGGTTAAGATCTGAGTGTGTGGGCTCTTCTGAGCCTTGCTGCTACATGGGGATTCAGTTGTCTGAAAAAACGCGTTTATTTCGGGCTGAAAAACACGTTTTGAAAAGTGTACTGTTACTGCCCCATAACTTACATGGGGTTGACCAAACTTGCAGAAACATGTTTATTTCTGCTGAAAAACATGTTTTGAACCTTTCTGCACACTGGGGTTAAGATCTGAGTGTGTGGGCTCTTCTGAGCCTTGCTGCTACATGGGTATTCAGTTGTCTGAAAAAACGCGTTTATTTCGGGCTGAAAAATACGTTTTGAAAAGTGTACTGTTACTGCCCCATAACTTACATGGGGTTGACCAAACTTGCAGAAACATGTTTATTTCTGCTGAAAAACATGTTTTGACACTTTCAGCACACTGGGGTTAAGATCTGAGTGTGTGGGCTCTTCTGAGCCTTGTTGCTACATGGGGATTCAGTTGTCTGAAAAAACGTGTTTATTTCGGGCTGAAAAACACGTTTTGAAAAGTGTACTGTTACTGCCCCATAACTTACATGGGGTTGACCAAACTTGCAGAAACATGTTTATTTCTGCTGAAAAACACGTTTTGACCCTTTCTGCACACTGGGGTTAAGATCTGAGTGTGTGGGCTCTTCTGAGCATTGCTGCTACATGGGTATTCAGTTGTCTGAAAAAACGCGTTTATTTCGGGCTGAAAAACACGTTTTGAAAAGTGTACTGTTACTGCCCCATAACTTACATGGGGTTGACCAAACTTGCAGAAACATGTTTATTTCTGCTGAAAAACATGTTTTGACACTTTCAGCACACTGGGGTTAAGATCTGAGTGTGTGGGCTCTTCTGAGCCTTGTTGCTACATGGGGATTCAGTTGTCTGAAAAAACGCGTTTATTTCGGGCTGAAAAACACGTTTTGAAAAGTGTACTGTTACTGCCCCATAACTTACATGGGGTTGACCAAACTTGCAGAAACATGTTTATTTCTGCTGAAAAACATGTTTTGAACCTTTCTGCACACTGGGGTTAAGATCTGAGTGTGTGGGCTCTTCTGAGCCTTGCTGCTACATGGGGATTCAGTTGTCTGAAAAAACGCGTTTATTTCGGGCTGAAAAACACGTTTTGCAGAGTGTACTGTTACTGCCCCATAACTTACATGGGGTTGACCAAACTTGCAGAAACATGTTTATTTCTGCTGAAAAACACGTTTTGACCCTTTCTGCACACTGGGGTTAAGAGCTGAGTGTGTGGGCTCTTCTGAGACTTGCTGCTACATGGGTATTCAGTTGTCTGAAAAAACGCGTTTATTTCGGGCTGAAAAACACGTTTTGAAAAGTGTACTGTTACTGCCCCATAACTTACATGGGGTTGACCAAACTTGCAGAAACATGTTTATTTCTGCTGAAAAACACGTTTTGACACTTTCAGCACACTGGGGTTAAGATCTGAGTGTGTGGGCTCTTCTGAGCCTTGTTGCTACATGGGGATTCAGTTGTCTGAAAAAACGCGTTTATTTCGGGCTGAAAAACACGTTTTGAAAAGTGTACTGTTACTGCCCCATAACTTACATGGGGTTGACTAAACTTGCAGAAACATGTTTATTTCTGCTGAAAAACATGTTTTGACACTTTCAGCACACTGGGGTTAAGATCTGAGTGTGTGGGCTCTTCTGAGCCTTGTTGCTACATGGGGATTCAGTTGTCTGAAAAAACGCGTTTATTTCGGGCTGAAAAACACGTTTTGCAGAGTGTACTGTTACTGCCCCATAACTTACATGGGGTTGACCAAACTTGCAGAAACATGTTTATTTCTGCTGAAAAACACGTTTTGACACTTTCAGCACACTGGGGTTAAGATCTGAGTGTGTGGGCTCTTCTGAGCCTTGCTGCTACATGGGTATTCAGTTGTCTGAAAAAACGCGTTTATTTCGGGCTGAAAAACACGTTTTGAAAAGTGTACTGTTACTGCCCCATAACTTACATGGGGTTGACCAAACTTGCAGAAACATGTTTATTTCTGCTGAAAAACATGTTTTGAACCTTTCTGCACACTGGGGTTAAGATCTGAGTGTGTGGGCTCTTCTGAGCCTTGCTGCTACATGGGGATTCAGTTGTCTGAAAAAACGCGTTTATTTCGGGCTGAAAAACACGTTTTGCAGAGTGTACTGTTACTTCCCCATAACTTACATGGGGTTGACCAAACTTGCAGAAACATGTTTATTTCTGCTGAAAAACATGTTTTGACACTTTCAGCACACTGGGGTTAAGATCTGAGTGTGTGGGCTCTTCTGAGCCTTGCTGCTACATGGGTATTCAGTTGTCTGAAAAAACGCGTTTATTTCGGGCTGAAAAACACGTTTTGAAAAGTGTACTGTTACTGCCCCATAACTTACATGGGGTTGACCAAACTTGCAGAAACATGTTTATTTCTGCTGAAAAACATGTTTTGACACTTTCAGCACACTGGGGTTAAGATCTGAGTGTGTGGGCTCTTCTGAGCCTTGTTGCTACATGGGGATTCAGTTGTCTGAAAAAACGCGTTTATTTCGGGCTGAAAAACACGTTTTGCAGAGTGTACTGTTACTGCCCCATAACTTACATGGGGTTGACCAAACTTGCAGAAACATGTTTATTTCTGCTGAAAAACACGTTTTGACCCTTTCTGCACACTGGGGTTAAGATCTGAGTGTGTGGGCTCTTCTGAGCATTGCTGCTACATGGGTATTCAGTTGTCTGAAAAAACGCGTTTATTTCGGGCTGAAAAACACGTTTTGAAAAGTGTACTGTTACTGCCCCATAACTTACATGGGGTTGACCAAACTTGCAGAAACATGTTTATTTCTGCTGAAAAACATGTTTTGAACCTTTCTGCACACTGGGGTTAAGATCTGAGTGTGTGGGCTCTTCTGAGCCTTGCTGCTACATGGGGATTCAGTTGTCTGAAAAAACGCGTTTATTTCGGGCTGAAAAACACGTTTTGCAGAGTGTACTGTTACTGCCCCATAACTTACATGGGGTTGACCAAACTTGCAGAAACATGTTTATTTCTGCTGAAAAACACGTTTTGACCCTTTCTGCACACTGGGGTTAAGATCTGAGTGTGTGGGCTCTTCTGAGCCTTGCTGCTACATGGGTATTCAGTTGTCTGAAAAAACGCGTTTATTTCGGGCTGAAAAACACGTTTTGAAAAGTGTACTGTTACTGCCCCATAACTTACATGGGGTTGACCAAACTTGCAGAAACATGTTTATTTCTGCTGAAAAACATGTTTTGAACCTTTCTGCACACTGGGGTTAAGATCTGAGTGTGTGGGCTCTTCTGAGCCTTGCTGCTACATGGGGATTCAGTTGTCTGAAAAAACGCGTTTATTTCGGGCTGAAAACACGTTTTGCAGAGTGTACTGTTACTGCCCCATAACTTACATGGGGTTGACCAAACTTGCAGAAACATGTTTATTTCTGCTGAAAAACACGTTTTGACCCTTTCTGCACACTGGGGTTAAGATCTGAGTGTGTGGGCTCTTCTGAGCCTTGCTGCTACATGGGTATTCAGTTGTCTGAAAAAACGCGTTTATTTCGGGCTGAAAAACACGTTTTGAAAAGTGTACTGTTACTGCCCCATAACTTACATGGGGTTGACCAAACTTGCAGAAACATGTTTATTTCTGCTGAAAAACATGTTTTGAACCTTTCTGCACACTGGGGTTAAGATCTGAGTGTGTGGGCTCTTCTGAGCCTTGCTGCTACATGGGGATTCAGTTGTCTGAAAAAACGCGTTTATTTCGGGCTGAAAAACACGTTTTGAAAAGTGTACTGTTACTGCCCCATAACTTACATGGGGTTGACCAAACTTGCAGAAACATGTTTATTTCTGCTGAAAAACATGTTTTGAACCTTTCTGCACACTGGGGTTAAGATCTGAGTGTGTGGGCTCTTCTGAGCCTTGCTGCTACATGGGGATTCAGTTGTCTGAAAAAACGCGTTTATTTCGGGCTGAAAAACACGTTTTGCAGAGTGTACTGTTACTGCCCCATAACTTACATGGGGTTGACCAAACTTGCAGAAACATGTTTATTTCTGCTGAAAAACACGTTTTGACCCTTTCTGCACACTGGGGTTAAGATCTGAGTGTGTGGGCTCTTCTGAGCCTTGCTGCTACATGGGTATTCAGTTGTCTGAAAAAACGCGTTTATTTCGGGCTGAAAAACACGTTTTGAAAAGTGTACTGTTACTGCCCCATAACTTACATGGGGTTGACCAAACTTGCAGAAACATGTTTATTTCTGCTGAAAAACATGTTTTGAACCTTTCTGCACACTGGGGTTAAGATCTGAGTGTGTGGGCTCTTCTGAGCCTTGCTGCTACATGGGGATTCAGTTGTCTGAAAAAACGCGTTTATTTCGGGCTGAAAAACACGTTTTGCAGAGTGTACTGTTACTGCCCCATAACTTACATGGGGTTGACCAAACTTGCAGAAACATGTTTATTTCTGCTGAAAAACACGTTTTGACCCTTTCTGCACACTGGGGTTAAGAGCTGAGTGTTTGGGCTCTTCTGAGACTTGCTGCTACATGGGTATTCAGTTGTCTGAAAAAACGCGTTTATTTCGGGCTGAAAAACACGTTTTGAAAAGTGTACTGTTACTGCCCCATAACTTACATGGGGTTGACCAAACTTGCAGAAACATGTTTATTT
This sequence comes from Lepisosteus oculatus, assembly GCF_040954835.1. Lineage (NCBI taxonomy): Eukaryota > Metazoa > Chordata > Actinopteri > Semionotiformes > Lepisosteidae > Lepisosteus > Lepisosteus oculatus. The sequence goes on from NW_027168288.1 coordinate 14,625, forward strand.
CTGCTGAAAAACACGTTTTGACCCTTTCTGCACACTGGGGTTAAGATCTGAGTGTGTTGGCTCTTCTGAGCATTGCTGCTACATGGGTATTCAGTTGTCTGAAAAAACGCGTTTATTTCGGGCTGAAAAACACGTTTTGAAAAGTGTACTGTTACTGCCCCATAACTTACATGGGGTTGACCAAACTTGCAGAAAAATGTTTATTTCTGCTGAAAAACATGTTTTGAACCTTTCTGCACACTGGGGTTAAGATCTGAGTGTGTGGGCTCTTCTGAGCCTTGCTGCTACATGGGGATTCAGTTGTCTGAAAAAACGCGTTTATTTCGGGCTGAAAAACACGTTTTGAAAAGTGTACTGTTACTGCCCCATAACTTACATGGGGTTGACCAAACTTGCAGAAACATGTTTATTTCTGCTGAAAAACATGTTTTGAACCTTTCTGCACACTGGGGTTAAGATCTGAGTGTGTGGGCTCTTCTGAGCCTTGCTGCTACATGGGTATTCAGTTGTCTGAAAAAACGCGTTTATTTCGGGCTGAAAAATACGTTTTGAAAAGTGTACTGTTACTGCCCCATAACTTACATGGGGTTGACCAAACTTGCAGAAACATGTTTATTTCTGCTGAAAAACATGTTTTGACACTTTCAGCACACTGGGGTTAAGATCTGAGTGTGTGGGCTCTTCTGAGCCTTGTTGCTACATGGGGATTCAGTTGTCTGAAAAAACGTGTTTATTTCGGGCTGAAAAACACGTTTTGAAAAGTGTACTGTTACTGCCCCATAACTTACATGGGGTTGACCAAACTTGCAGAAACATGTTTATTTCTGCTGAAAAACACGTTTTGACCCTTTCTGCACACTGGGGTTAAGATCTGAGTGTGTGGGCTCTTCTGAGCATTGCTGCTACATGGGTATTCAGTTGTCTGAAAAAACGCGTTTATTTCGGGCTGAAAAACACGTTTTGAAAAGTGTACTGTTACTGCCCCATAACTTACATGGGGTTGACCAAACTTGCAGAAACATGTTTATTTCTGCTGAAAAACATGTTTTGACACTTTCAGCACACTGGGGTTAAGATCTGAGTGTGTGGGCTCTTCTGAGCCTTGTTGCTACATGGGGATTCAGTTGTCTGAAAAAACGCGTTTATTTCGGGCTGAAAAACACGTTTTGAAAAGTGTACTGTTACTGCCCCATAACTTACATGGGGTTGACCAAACTTGCAGAAACATGTTTATTTCTGCTGAAAAACACGTTTTGACCCTTTCTGCACACTGGGGTTAAGATCTGAGTGTGTGGGCTCTTCTGAGCATTGCTGCTACATGGGTATTCAGTTGTCTGAAAAAACGCGTTTATTTCGGGCTGAAAAACACGTTTTGAAAAGTGTACTGTTACTGCCCCATAACTTACATGGGGTTGACCAAACTTGCAGAAACATGTTTATTTCTGCTGAAAAACATGTTTTGAACCTTTCTGCACACTGGGGTTAAGATCTGAGTGTGTGGGCTCTTCTGAGCCTTGCTGCTACATGGGGATTCAGTTGTCTGAAAAAACGCGTTTATTTCGGGCTGAAAAACACGTTTTGCAGAGTGTACTGTTACTGCCCCATAACTTACATGGGGTTGACCAAACTTGCAGAAACATGTTTATTTCTGCTGAAAAACACGTTTTGACCCTTTCTGCACACTGGGGTTAAGAGCTGAGTGTGTGGGCTCTTCTGAGACTTGCTGCTACATGGGTATTCAGTTGTCTGAAAAAACGCGTTTATTTCGGGCTGAAAAACACGTTTTGAAAAGTGTACTGTTACTGCCCCATAACTTACATGGGGTTGACCAAACTTGCAGAAACATGTTTATTTCTGCTGAAAAACACGTTTTGACACTTTCAGCACACTGGGGTTAAGATCTGAGTGTGTGGGCTCTTCTGAGCCTTGTTGCTACATGGGGATTCAGTTGTCTGAAAAAACGCGTTTATTTCGGGCTGAAAAACACGTTTTGAAAAGTGTACTGTTACTGCCCCATAACTTACATGGGGTTGACTAAACTTGCAGAAACATGTTTATTTCTGCTGAAAAACATGTTTTGACACTTTCAGCACACTGGGGTTAAGATCTGAGTGTGTGGGCTCTTCTGAGCCTTGTTGCTACATGGGGATTCAGTTGTCTGAAAAAACGCGTTTATTTCGGGCTGAAAAACACGTTTTGCAGAGTGTACTGTTACTGCCCCATAACTTACATGGGGTTGACCAAACTTGCAGAAACATGTTTATTTCTGCTGAAAAACACGTTTTGACACTTTCAGCACACTGGGGTTAAGATCTGAGTGTGTGGGCTCTTCTGAGCCTTGCTGCTACATGGGTATTCAGTTGTCTGAAAAAACGCGTTTATTTCGGGCTGAAAAACACGTTTTGAAAAGTGTACTGTTACTGCCCCATAACTTACATGGGGTTGACCAAACTTGCAGAAACATGTTTATTTCTGCTGAAAAACATGTTTTGAACCTTTCTGCACACTGGGGTTAAGATCTGAGTGTGTGGGCTCTTCTGAGCCTTGCTGCTACATGGGGATTCAGTTGTCTGAAAAAACGCGTTTATTTCGGGCTGAAAAACACGTTTTGCAGAGTGTACTGTTACTTCCCCATAACTTACATGGGGTTGACCAAACTTGCAGAAACATGTTTATTTCTGCTGAAAAACATGTTTTGACACTTTCAGCACACTGGGGTTAAGATCTGAGTGTGTGGGCTCTTCTGAGCCTTGCTGCTACATGGGTATTCAGTTGTCTGAAAAAACGCGTTTATTTCGGGCTGAAAAACACGTTTTGAAAAGTGTACTGTTACTGCCCCATAACTTACATGGGGTTGACCAAACTTGCAGAAACATGTTTATTTCTGCTGAAAAACATGTTTTGACACTTTCAGCACACTGGGGTTAAGATCTGAGTGTGTGGGCTCTTCTGAGCCTTGTTGCTACATGGGGATTCAGTTGTCTGAAAAAACGCGTTTATTTCGGGCTGAAAAACACGTTTTGCAGAGTGTACTGTTACTGCCCCATAACTTACATGGGGTTGACCAAACTTGCAGAAACATGTTTATTTCTGCTGAAAAACACGTTTTGACCCTTTCTGCACACTGGGGTTAAGATCTGAGTGTGTGGGCTCTTCTGAGCATTGCTGCTACATGGGTATTCAGTTGTCTGAAAAAACGCATTTATTTCGGGCTGAAAAACACGTTTTGAAAAGTGTACTGTTACTGCCCCATAACTTACATGGGGTTGACCAAACTTGCAGAAACATGTTTATTTCTGCTGAAAAACATGTTTTGAACCTTTCTGCACACTGGGGTTAAGATCTGAGTGTGTGGGCTCTTCTGAGCCTTGCTGCTACATGGGGATTCAGTTGTCTGAAAAAACGCGTTTATTTCGGGCTGAAAAACACGTTTTGCAGAGTGTACTGTTACTGCCCCATAACTTACATGGGGTTGACCAAACTTGCAGAAACATGTTTATTTCTGCTGAAAAACACGTTTTGACCCTTTCTGCACACTGGGGTTAAGATCTGAGTGTGTGGGCTCTTCTGAGCCTTGCTGCTACATGGGTATTCAGTTGTCTGAAAAAACGCGTTTATTTCGGGCTGAAAAACACGTTTTGAAAAGTGTACTGTTACTGCCCCATAACTTACATGGGGTTGACCAAACTTGCAGAAACATGTTTATTTCTGCTGAAAAACATGTTTTGAACCTTTCTGCACACTGGGGTTAAGATCTGAGTGTGTGGGCTCTTCTGAGCCTTGCTGCTACATGGGGATTCAGTTGTCTGAAAAAACGCGTTTATTTCGGGCTGAAAACACGTTTTGCAGAGTGTACTGTTACTGCCCCATAACTTACATGGGGTTGACCAAACTTGCAGAAACATGTTTATTTCTGCTGAAAAACACGTTTTGACCCTTTCTGCACACTGGGGTTAAGATCTGAGTGTGTGGGCTCTTCTGAGCCTTGCTGCTACATGGGTATTCAGTTGTCTGAAAAAACGCGTTTATTTCGGGCTGAAAAACACGTTTTGAAAAGTGTACTGTTACTGCCCCATAACTTACATGGGGTTGACCAAACTTGCAGAAACATGTTTATTTCTGCTGAAAAACATGTTTTGAACCTTTCTGCACACTGGGGTTAAGATCTGAGTGTGTGGGCTCTTCTGAGCCTTGCTGCTACATGGGGATTCAGTTGTCTGAAAAAACGCGTTTATTTCGGGCTGAAAAACACGTTTTGAAAAGTGTACTGTTACTGCCCCATAACTTACATGGGGTTGACCAAACTTGCAGAAACATGTTTATTTCTGCTGAAAAACATGTTTTGAACCTTTCTGCACACTGGGGTTAAGATCTGAGTGTGTGGGCTCTTCTGAGCCTTGCTGCTACATGGGGATTCAGTTGTCTGAAAAAACGCGTTTATTTCGGGCTGAAAAACACGTTTTGCAGAGTGTACTGTTACTGCCCCATAACTTACATGGGGTTGACCAAACTTGCAGAAACATGTTTATTTCTGCTGAAAAACACGTTTTGACCCTTTCTGCACACTGGGGTTAAGATCTGAGTGTGTGGGCTCTTCTGAGCCTTGCTGCTACATGGGTATTCAGTTGTCTGAAAAAACGCGTTTATTTCGGGCTGAAAAACACGTTTTGAAAAGTGTACTGTTACTGCCCCATAACTTACATGGGGTTGACCAAACTTGCAGAAACATGTTTATTTCTGCTGAAAAACATGTTTTGAACCTTTCTGCACACTGGGGTTAAGATCTGAGTGTGTGGGCTCTTCTGAGCCTTGCTGCTACATGGGGATTCAGTTGTCTGAAAAAACGCGTTTATTTCGGGCTGAAAAACACGTTTTGCAGAGTGTACTGTTACTGCCCCATAACTTACATGGGGTTGACCAAACTTGCAGAAACATGTTTATTTCTGCTGAAAAACACGTTTTGACCCTTTCTGCACACTGGGGTTAAGAGCTGAGTGTTTGGGCTCTTCTGAGACTTGCTGCTACATGGGTATTCAGTTGTCTGAAAAAACGCGTTTATTTCGGGCTGAAAAACACGTTTTGAAAAGTGTACTGTTACTGCCCCATAACTTACATGGGGTTGACCAAACTTGCAGAAACATGTTTATTTCTGCTGAAAAACACGTTTTGACCCTTTCTGCACACTGGGGTTAAGATCTGAGTGTGTTGGCTCTTCTGAGCATTGCTGCTACATGGGTATTCAGTTGTCTGAAAAAACGCGTTTATTTCGGGCTGAAAAACACTTTTGAAAAGTGTACTGTTACTGCCCCATAACTTACATGGGGTTGACCAAACTTGCAGAAAAATGTTTATTTCTGCTGAAAAACATGTTTTGAACCTTTCTGCACACTGGGGTTAAGATCTGAGTGTGTGGGCTCTTCTGAGCCTTGCTGCTACATGGGGATTCAGTTGTCTGAAAAAACGCGTTTATTTCGGGCTGAAAAACACGTTTTGAAAAGTGTACTGTTACTGCCCCATAACTTACATGGGGTTGACCAAACTTGCAGAAACATGTTTATTTCTGCTGAAAAACATGTTTTGAACCTTTCTGCACACTGGGGTTAAGATCTGAGTGTGTGGGCTCTTCTGAGCCTTGCTGCTACATGGGTATTCAGTTGTCTGAAAAAACGCGTTTATTTCGGGCTGAAAAATACGTTTTGAAAAGTGTACTGTTACTGCCCCATAACTTACATGGGGTTGACCAAACTTGCAGAAACATGTTTATTTCTGCTGAAAAACATGTTTTGACACTTTCAGCACACTGGGGTTAAGATCTGAGTGTGTGGGCTCTTCTGAGCCTTGTTGCTACATGGGGATTCAGTTGTCTGAAAAAACGTGTTTATTTCGGGCTGAAAAACACGTTTTGAAAAGTGTACTGTTACTGCCCCATAACTTACATGGGGTTGACCAAACTTGCAGAAACATGTTTATTTCTGCTGAAAAACACGTTTTGACCCTTTCTGCACACTGGGGTTAAGATCTGAGTGTGTGGGCTCTTCTGAGCATTGCTGCTACATGGGTATTCAGTTGTCTGAAAAAACGCGTTTATTTCGGGCTGAAAAACACGTTTTGAAAAGTGTACTGTTACTGCCCCATAACTTACATGGGGTTGACCAAACTTGCAGAAACATGTTTATTTCTGCTGAAAAACATGTTTTGACACTTTCAGCACACTGGGGTTAAGATCTGAGTGTGTGGGCTCTTCTGAGCCTTGTTGCTACATGGGGATTCAGTTGTCTGAAAAAACGCGTTTATTTCGGGCTGAAAAACACGTTTTGAAAAGTGTACTGTTACTGCCCCATAACTTACATGGGGTTGACCAAACTTGCAGAAACATGTTTATTTCTGCTGAAAAACACGTTTTGACCCTTTCTGCACACTGGGGTTAAGATCTGAGTGTGTGGGCTCTTCTGAGCATTGCTGCTACATGGGTATTCAGTTGTCTGAAAAAACGCGTTTATTTCGGGCTGAAAAACACGTTTTGAAAAGTGTACTGTTACTGCCCCATAACTTACATGGGGTTGACCAAACTTGCAGAAACATGTTTATTTCTGCTGAAAAACATGTTTTGAACCTTTCTGCACACTGGGGTTAAGATCTGAGTGTGTGGGCTCTTCTGAGCCTTGCTGCTACATGTGGATTCAGTTGTCTGAAAAAACGCGTTTATTTCGGGCTGAAAAACACGTTTTGCAGAGTGTACTGTTACTGCCCCATAACTTACATGGGGTTGACCAAACTTGCAGAAACATGTTTATTTCTGCTGAAAAACACGTTTTGACCCTTTCTGCACACTGGGGTTAAGAGCTGAGTGTGTGGGCTCTTCTGAGACTTGCTGCTACATGGGTATTCAGTTGTCTGAAAAAACGCGTTTATTTCGGGCTGAAAAACACGTTTTGAAAAGTGTACTGTTACTGCCCCATAACTTACATGGGGTTGACCAAACTTGCAGAAACATGTTTATTTCTGCTGAAAAACACGTTTTGACACTTTCAGCACACTGGGGTTAAGATCTGAGTGTGTGGGCTCTTCTGAGCCTTGTTGCTACATGGGGATTCAGTTGTCTGAAAAAACGCGTTTATTTCGGGCTGAAAAACACGTTTTGAAAAGTGTACTGTTACTGCCCCATAACTTACATGGGGTTGACTAAACTTGCAGAAACATGTTTATTTCTGCTGAAAAACATGTTTTGACACTTTCAGCACACTGGGGTTAAGATCTGAGTGTGTGGGCTCTTCTGAGCCTTGTTGCTACATGGGGATTCAGTTGTCTGAAAAAACGCGTTTATTTCGGGCTGAAAAACACGTTTTGCAGAGTGTACTGTTACTGCCCCATAACTTACATGGGGTTGACCAAACTTGCAGAAACATGTTTATTTCTGCTGAAAAACACGTTTTGACACTTTCAGCACACTGGGGTTAAGATCTGAGTGTGTGGGCTCTTCTGAGCCTTGCTGCTACATGGGTATTCAGTTGTCTGAAAAAACGCGTTTATTTCGGGCTGAAAAACACGTTTTGAAAAGTGTACTGTTACTGCCCCATAACTTACATGGGGTTGACCAAACTTGCAGAAACATGTTTATTTCTGCTGAAAAACATGTTTTGAACCTTTCTGCACACTGGGGTTAAGATCTGAGTGTGTGGGCTCTTCTGAGCCTTGCTGCTACATGGGGATTCAGTTGTCTGAAAAAACGCGTTTATTTCGGGCTGAAAAACACGTTTTGCAGAGTGTACTGTTACTTCCCCATAACTTACATGGGGTTGACCAAACTTGCAGAAACATGTTTATTTCTGCTGAAAAACATGTTTTGACACTTTCAGCACACTGGGGTTAAGATCTGAGTGTGTGGGCTCTTCTGAGCCTTGCTGCTACATGGGTATTCAGTTGTCTGAAAAAACGCGTTTATTTCGGGCTGAAAAACACGTTTTGAAAAGTGTACTGTTACTGCCCCATAACTTACATGGGGTTGACCAAACTTGCAGAAACATGTTTATTTCTGCTGAAAAACATGTTTTGACACTTTCAGCACACTGGGGTTAAGATCTGAGTGTGTGGGCTCTTCTGAGCCTTGTTGCTACATGGGGATTCAGTTGTCTGAAAAAACGTGTTTATTTCGGGCTGAAAAACACGTTTTGCAGAGTGTACTGTTACTGCCCCATAACTTACATGGGGTTGACCAAACTTGCAGAAACATGTTTATTTCTGCTGAAAAACACGTTTTGACCCTTTCTGCACACTGGGGTTAAGATCTGAGTGTGTGGGCTCTTCTGAGCATTGCTGCTACATGGGTATTCAGTTGTCTGAAAAAACGCATTTATTTCGGGCTGAAAAACACGTTTTGAAAAGTGTACTGTTACTGCCCCATAACTTACATGGGGTTGACCAAACTTGCAGAAACATGTTTATTTCTGCTGAAAAACATGTTTTGAACCTTTCTGCACACTGGGGTTAAGATCTGAGTGTGTGGGCTCTTCTGAGCCTTGCTGCTACATGGGGATTCAGTTGTCTGAAAAAACGCGTTTATTTCGGGCTGAAAAACACGTTTTGCAGAGTGTACTGTTACTGCCCCATAACTTACATGGGGTTGACCAAACTTGCAGAAACATGTTTATTTCTGCTGAAAAACACGTTTTGACCCTTTCTGCACACTGGGGTTAAGATCTGAGTGTGTGGGCTCTTCTGAGCCTTGCTGCTACATGGGTATTCAGTTGTCTGAAAAAACGCGTTTATTTCGGGCTGAAAAACACGTTTTGAAAAGTGTACTGTTACTGCCCCATAACTTACATGGGGTTGACCAAACTTGCAGAAACATGTTTATTTCTGCTGAAAAACATGTTTTGAACCTTTCTGCACACTGGGGTTAAGATCTGAGTGTGTGGGCTCTTCTGAGCCTTGCTGCTACATGGGGATTCAGTTGTCTGAAAAAACGCGTTTATTTCGGGCTGAAAAACACGTTTTGCAGAGTGTACTGTTACTGCCCCATAACTTACATGGGGTTGACCAAACTTGCAGAAACATGTTTATTTCTGCTGAAAAACACGTTTTGACCCTTTCTGCACACTGGGGTTAAGATCTGAGTGTGTGGGCTCTTCTGAGCCTTGCTGCTACATGGGTATTCAGTTGTCTGAAAAAACGCGTTTATTTCGGGCTGAAAAACACGTTTTGAAAAGTGTACTGTTACTGCCCCATAACTTACATGGGGTTGACCAAACTTGCAGAAACATGTTTATTTCTGCTGAAAAACATGTTTTGAACCTTTCTGCACACTGGGGTTAAGATCTGAGTGTGTGGGCTCTTCTGAGCCTTGCTGCTACATGGGGATTCAGTTGTCTGAAAAAACGCGTTTATTTCGGGCTGAAAAACACGTTTTGAAAAGTGTACTGTTACTGCCCCATAACTTACATGGGGTTGACCAAACTTGCAGAAACATGTTTATTTCTGCTGAAAAACATGTTTTGAACCTTTCTGCACACTGGGGTTAAGATCTGAGTGTGTGGGCTCTTCTGAGCCTTGCTGCTACATGGGGATTCAGTTGTCTGAAAAAACGCGTTTATTTCGGGCTGAAAAACACGTTTTGCAGAGTGTACTGTTACTGCCCCATAACTTACATGGGGTTGACCAAACTTGCAGAAACATGTTTATTTCTGCTGAAAAACACGTTTTGACCCTTTCTGCACACTGGGGTTAAGATCTGAGTGTGTGGGCTCTTCTGAGCCTTGCTGCTACATGGGGATTCAGTTGTCTGAAAAAACGCGTTTATTTCGGGCTGAAAAACACGTTTTGCAGAGTGTACTGTTACTGCCCCATAACTTACATGGGGTTGACCAAACTTGCAGAAACATGTTTATTTCTGCTGAAAAACATGTTTTGACACTTTCAGCACACTGGGGTTAAGATCTGAGTGTGTGGGCTCTTCTGAGCCTTGCTGCTACATGGGTATTCAGTTGTCTGAAAAAACGCGTTTATTTCGGGCTGAAAAACACGTTTTGAAAAGTGTACTGTTACTGCCCCATAACTTACATGGGGTTGACCAAACTTGCAGAAACATGTTTATTTCTGCTGAAAAACATGTTTTGACACTTTCAGCACACTGGGGTTAAGATCTGAGTGTGTGGGCTCTTCTGAGCCTTGTTGCTACATGGGGATTCAGTTGTCTGAAAAAACGCGTTTATTTCGGGCTGAAAAACACGTTTTGCAGAGTGTACTGTTACTGCCCCATAACTTACATGGGGTTGACCAAACTTGCAGAAACATGTTTATTTCTGCTGAAAAACACGTTTTGACCCTTTCTGCACACTGGGGTTAAGATCTGAGTGTGTGGGCTCTTCTGAGCATTGCTGCTACATGGGTATTCAGTTGTCTGAAAAAACGCATTTATTTCGGGCTGAAAAACACGTTTTGAAAAGTGTACTGTTACTGCCCCATAACTTACATGGGGTTGACCAAACTTGCAGAAAAATGTTTATTTCTGCTGAAAAACATGTTTTGAACCTTTCTGCACACTGGGGTTAAGATCTGAGTGTGTGGGCTCTTCTGAGCCTTGCTGCTACATGGGGATTCAGTTGTCTGAAAAAACGCGTTTATTTCGGGCTGAAAAACACGTTTTGAAAAGTGTACTGTTACTGCCCCATAACTTACATGGGGTTGACCAAACTTGCAGAAACATGTTTATTTCTGCTGAAAAACATGTTTTGAACCTTTCTGCACACTGGGGTTAAGATCTGAGTGTGTGGGCTCTTCTGAGCCTTGCTGCTACATGGGTATTCAGTTGTCTGAAAAAACGCGTTTATTTCGGGCTGAAAAATACGTTTTGAAAAGTGTACTGTTACTGCCCCATAACTTACATGGGGTTGACCAAACTTGCAGAAACATGTTTATTTCTGCTGAAAAACATGTTTTGACACTTTCAGCACACTGGGGTTAAGATCTGAGTGTGTGGGCTCTTCTGAGCCTTGTTGCTACATGGGGATTCAGTTGTCTGAAAAAACGCGTTTATTTCGGGCTGAAAAACACGTTTTGAAAAGTGTACTGTTACTGCCCCATAACTTACATGGGGTTGACCAAACTTGCAGAAACATGTTTATTTCTGCTGAAAAACACGTTTTGACCCTTTCTGCACACTGGGGTTAAGATCTGAGTGTGTGGGCTCTTCTGAGCATTGCTGCTACATGGGTATTCAGTTGTCTGAAAAAACGCGTTTATTTCGGGCTGAAAAACACGTTTTGAAAAGTGTACTGTTACTGCCCCATAACTTACATGGGGTTGACCAAACTTGCAGAAACATGTTTATTTCTGCTGAAAAACATGTTTTGACACTTTCAGCACACTGGGGTTAAGATCTGAGTGTGTGGGCTCTTCTGAGCCTTGTTGCTACATGGGGATTCAGTTGTCTGAAAAAACGCGTTTATTTCGGGCTGAAAAACACGTTTTGAAAAGTGTACTGTTACTGCCCCATAACTTACATGGGGTTGACCAAACTTGCAGAAACATGTTTATTTCTGCTGAAAAACACGTTTTGACCCTTTCTGCACACTGGGGTTAAGATCTGAGTGTGTGGGCTCTTCTGAGCATTGCTGCTACATGGGTATTCAGTTGTCTGAAAAAACGCGTTTATTTCGGGCTGAAAAACACGTTTTGAAAAGTGTACTGTTACTGCCCCATAACTTACATGGGGTTGACCAAACTTGCAGAAACATGTTTATTTCTGCTGAAAAACATGTTTTGAACCTTTCTGCACACTGGGGTTAAGATCTGAGTGTGTGGGCTCTTCTGAGCCTTGCTGCTACATGGGGATTCAGTTGTCTGAAAAAACGCGTTTATTTCGGGCTGAAAAACACGTTTTGCAGAGTGTACTGTTACTGCCCCATAACTTACATGGGGTTGACCAAACTTGCAGAAACATGTTTATTTCTGCTGAAAAACACGTTTTGACCCTTTCTGCACACTGGGGTTAAGAGCTGAGTGTGTGGGCTCTTCTGAGACTTGCTGCTACATGGGTATTCAGTTGTCTGAAAAAACGCGTTTATTTCGGGCTGAAAAACACGTTTTGAAAAGTGTACTGTTACTGCCCCATAACTTACATGGGGTTGACCAAACTTGCAGAAACATGTTTATTTCTGCTGAAAAACACGTTTTGACACTTTCAGCACACTGGGGTTAAGATCTGAGTGTGTGGGCTCTTCTGAGCCTTGTTGCTACATGGGGATTCAGTTGTCTGAAAAAACGCGTTTATTTCGGGCTGAAAAACACGTTTTGAAAAGTGTACTGTTACTGCCCCATAACTTACATGGGGTTGACTAAACTTGCAGAAACATGTTTATTTCTGCTGAAAAACATGTTATGACACTTTCAGCACACTGGGGTTAAGATCTGAGTGTGTGGGCTCTTCTGAGCCTTGTTGCTACATGGGGATTCAGTTGTCTGAAAAAACGCGTTTATTTCGGGCTGAAAAACACGTTTTGCAGAGTGTACTGTTACTGCCCCATAACTTACATGGGGTTGACCAAACTTGCAGAAACATGTTTATTTCTGCTGAAAAACACGTTTTGACACTTTCAGCACACTGGGGTTAAGATCTGAGTGTGTGGGCTCTTCTGAGCCTTGCTGCTACATGGGTATTCAGTTGTCTGAAAAAACGCGTTTATTTCGGGCTGAAAAACACGTTTTGAAAAGTGTACTGTTACTGCCCCATAACTTACATGGGGTTGACCAAACTTGCAGAAACATGTTTATTTCTGCTGAAAAACATGTTTTGAACCTTTCTGCACACTGGGGTTAAGATCTGAGTGTGTGGGCTCTTCTGAGCCTTGCTGCTACATGGGGATTCAGTTGTCTGAAAAAACGCGTTTATTTCGGGCTGAAAAACACGTTTTGCAGAGTGTACTGTTACTTCCCCATAACTTACATGGGGTTGACCAAACTTGCAGAAACATGTTTATTTCTGCTGAAAAACATGTTTTGACACTTTCAGCACACTGGGGTTAAGATCTGAGTGTGTGGGCTCTTCTGAGCCTTGCTGCTACATGGGTATTCAGTTGTCTGAAAAAACGCGTTTATTTCGGGCTGAAAAACACGTTTTGAAAAGTGTACTGTTACTGCCCCATAACTTACATGGGGTTGACCAAACTTGCAGAAACATGTTTATTTCTGCTGAAAAACATGTTTTGACACTTTCAGCACACTGGGGTTAAGATCTGAGTGTGTGGGCTCTTCTGAGCCTTGTTGCTACATGGGGATTCAGTTGTCTGAAAAAACGCGTTTATTTCGGGCTGAAAAACACGTTTTGCAGAGTGTACTGTTACTGCCCCATAACTTACATGGGGTTGACCAAACTTGCAGAAACATGTTTATTTCTGCTGAAAAACACGTTTTGACCCTTTCTGCACACTGGGGTTAAGATCTGAGTGTGTGGGCTCTTCTGAGCATTGCTGCTACATGGGTATTCAGTTGTCTGAAAAAACGCATTTATTTCGGGCTGAAAAACACGTTTTGAAAAGTGTACTTTTAGTGCCCCATAACTTACATGGGGTTGACCAAACTTGCAGAAACATGTTTATTTCTGCTGAAAAACATGTTTTGAACCTTTCTGCACACTGGGGTTAAGATCTGAGTGTGTGGGCTCTTCTGAGCCTTGCTGCTACATGGGGATTCAGTTGTCTGAAAAAACGCGTTTATTTCGGGCTGAAAAACACGTTTTGCAGAGTGTACTGTTACTGCCCCATAACTTACATGGGGTTGACCAAACTTGCAGAAACATGTTTATTTCTGCTGAAAAACACGTTTTGACCCTTTCTGCACACTGGGGTTAAGATCTGAGTGTGTGGGCTCTTCTGAGCCTTGCTGCTACATGGGTATTCAGTTGTCTGAAAAAACGCGTTTATTTCGGGCTGAAAAACACGTTTTGAAAAGTGTACTGTTACTGCCCCATAACTTACATGGGGTTGACCAAACTTGCAGAAACATGTTTATTTCTGCTGAAAAACATGTTTTGAACCTTTCTGCACACTGGGGTTAAGATCTGAGTGTGTGGGCTCTTCTGAGCCTTGCTGCTACATGGGGATTCAGTTGTCTGAAAAAACGCGTTTATTTCGGGCTGAAAAACACGTTTTGCAGAGTGTACTGTTACTGCCCCATAACTTACATGGGGTTGACCAAACTTGCAGAAACATGTTTATTTCTGCTGAAAAACACGTTTTGACCCTTTCTGCACACTGGGGTTAAGATCTGAGTGTGTGGGCTCTTCTGAGCCTTGCTGCTACATGGGGATTCAGTTGTCTGAAAAAACGCGTTTATTTCGGGCTGAAAAACACGTTTTGAAAAGTGTACTGTTACTGCCCCATAACTTACATGGGGTTGATCAAACTTGCAGAAACATGTTTATTTCTGCTGAAAAACATGTTTTGAACCTTTCTGCACACTGGGGTTAAGATCTGAGTGTGTGGGCTCTTCTGAGCCTTGCTGCTACATGGGGATTCAGTTGTCTGAAAAAACGCGTTTATTTCGGGCTGAAAAACACGTTTTGCAGAGTGTACTGTTACTGCCCCATAACTTACATGGGGTTGACCAAACTTGCAGAAACATGTTTATTTCTGCTGAAAAACACGTTTTGACCCTTTCTGCACACTGGGGTTAAGAGCTGAGTGTTTGGGCTCTTCTGAGACTTGCTGCTACATGGGTATTCAGTTGTCTGAAAAAACGCGTTTATTTCGGGCTGAAAAACACGTTTTGAAAAGTGTACTGTTACTGCCCCATAACTTACATGGGGTTGACCAAACTTGCAGAAACATGTTTATTTCTGCTGAAAAACACGTTTTGACCCTTTCTGCACACTGGGGTTAAGATCTGAGTGTGTTGGCTCTTCTGAGCATTGCTGCTACATGGGTATTCAGTTGTCTGAAAAAACGCGTTTATTTCGGGCTGAAAAACACGTTTTGAAAAGTGTACTGTTACTGCCCCATAACTTACATGGGGTTGACCAAACTTGCAGAAAAATGTTTATTTCTGCTGAAAAACATGTTTTGAACCTTTCTGCACACTGGGGTTAAGATCTGAGTGTGTGGGCTCTTCTGAGCCTTGCTGCTACATGGGGATTCAGTTGTCTGAAAAAACGCGTTTATTTCGGGCTGAAAAACACGTTTTGAAAAGTGTACTGTTACTGCCCCATAACTTACATGGGGTTGACCAAACTTGCAGAAACATGTTTATTTCTGCTGAAAAACATGTTTTGAACCTTTCTGCACACTGGGGTTAAGATCTGAGTGTGTGGGCTCTTCTGAGCCTTGCTGCTACATGGGTATTCAGTTGTCTGAAAAAACGCGTTTATTTCGGGCTGAAAAATACGTTTTGAAAAGTGTACTGTTACTGCCCCATAACTTACATGGGGTTGACCAAACTTGCAGAAACATGTTTATTTCTGCTGAAAAACATGTTTTGACACTTTCAGCACACTGGGGTTAAGATCTGAGTGTGTGGGCTCTTCTGAGCCTTGTTGCTACATGGGGATTCAGTTGTCTGAAAAAACGCGTTTATTTCGGGCTGAAAAACACGTTTTGAAAAGTGTACTGTTACTGCCCCATAACTTACATGGGGTTGACCAAACTTGCAGAAACATGTTTATTTCTGCTGAAAAACACGTTTTGACCCTTTCTGCACACTGGGGTTAAGATCTGAGTGTGTGGGCTCTTCTGAGCATTGCTGCTACATGGGTATTCAGTTGTCTGAAAAAACGCGTTTATTTCGGGCTGAAAAACACGTTTTGAAAAGTGTACTGTTACTGCCCCATAACTTACATGGGGTTGACCAAACTTGCAGAAACATGTTTATTTCTGCTGAAAAACATGTTTTGACACTTTCAGCACACTGGGGTTAAGATCTGAGTGTGTGGGCTCTTCTGAGCCTTGTTGCTACATGGGGATTCAGTTGTCTGAAAAAACGCGTTTATTTCGGGCTGAAAAACACGTTTTGAAAAGTGTACTGTTACTGCCCCATAACTTACATGGGGTTGACCAAACTTGCAGAAACATGTTTATTTCTGCTGAAAAACACGTTTTGACCCTTTCTGCACACTGGGGTTAAGATCTGAGTGTGTGGGCTCTTCTGAGCATTGCTGCTACATGGGTATTCAGTTGTCTGAAAAAACGCGTTTATTTCGGGCTGAAAAACACGTTTTGAAAAGTCTACTGTTACTGCCCCATAACTTACATGGGGTTGACCAAACTTGCAGAAACATGTTTATTTCTGCTGAAAAACATGTTTTGAACCTTTCTGCACACTGGGGTTAAGATCTGAGTGTGTGGGCTCTTCTGAGCCTTGCTGCTACATGGGGATTCAGTTGTCTGAAAAAACGCGTTTATTTCGGGCTGAAAAACACGTTTTGCAGAGTGTACTGTTACTGCCCCATAACTTACATGGGGTTGACCAAACTTGCAGAAACATGTTTATTTCTGCTGAAAAACACGTTTTGACCCTTTCTGCACACTGGGGTTAAGAGCTGAGTGTGTGGGCTCTTCTGAGACTTGCTGCTACATGGGTATTCAGTTGTCTGAAAAAACGCGTTTATTTCGGGCTGAAAAACACGTTTTGAAAAGTGTACTGTTACTGCCCCATAACTTACATGGGGTTGACCAAACTTGCAGAAACATGTTTATTTCTGCTGAAAAACACGTTTTGACACTTTCAGCACACTGGGGTTAAGATCTGAGTGTGTGGGCTCTTCTGAGCCTTGTTGCTACATGGGGATTCAGTTGTCTGAAAAAACGCGTTTATTTCGGGCTGAAAAACACGTTTTGAAAAGTGTACTGTTACTGCCCCATAACTTACATGGGGTTGACCAAACTTGCAGAAACATGTTTATTTCTGCTGAAAAACATGTTTTGACACTTTCAGCACACTGGGGTTAAGATCTGAGTGTGTGGGCTCTTCTGAGCCTTGTTGCTACATGGGGATTCAGTTGTCTGAAAAAACGCGTTTATTTCGGGCTGAAAAACACGTTTTGCAGAGTGTACTGTTACTGCCCCATAACTTACATGGGGTTGACGAAACATGTTTATTTCTGCTGAAAAACACGTTTTGACACTTTCAGCACACTGGGGTTAAGATCTGAGTGTGTGGGCTCTTCTGAGCCTTGCTGCTACATGGGTATTCAGTTGTCTGAAAAAACGCGTTTATTTCGGGCTGAAAAACACGTTTTGAAAAGTGTACTGTTACTGCCCCATAACTTACATGGGGTTGACCAAACTTGCAGAAACATGTTTATTTCTGCTGAAAAACATGTTTTGAACCTTTCTGCACACTGGGGTTAAGATCTGAGTGTGTGGGCTCTTCTGAGCCTTGCTGCTACATGGGGATTCAGTTGTCTGAAAAAACGCGTTTATTTCGGGCTGAAAAACACGTTTTGCAGAGTGTACTGTTACTGCCCCATAACTTACATGGGGTTGACCAAACTTGCAGAAACATGTTTATTTCTGCTGAAAAACATGTTTTGACACTTTCAGCACACTGGGGTTAAGATCTGAGTGTGTGGGCTCTTCTGAGCCTTGCTGCTACATGGGTATTCAGTTGTCTGAAAAAACGCGTTTATTTCGGGCTGAAAAACACGTTTTGAAAAGTGTACTGTTACTGCCCCATAACTTACATGGGGTTGACCAAACTTGCAGAAACATGTTTATTTCTGCTGAAAAACATGTTTTGACACTTTCAGCACACTGGGGTTAAGATCTGAGTGTGTGGGCTCTTCTGAGCCTTGTTGCTACATGGGGATTCAGTTGTCTGAAAAAACGCGTTTATTTCGGGCTGAAAAACACGTTTTGCAGAGTGTACTGTTACTGCCCCATAACTTACATGGGGTTGACCAAACTTGCAGAAACATGTTTATTTCTGCTGAAAAACACGTTTTGACCCTTTCTGCACACTGGGGTTAAGAGCTGAGTGTGTGGGCTCTTCTGAGACTTGCTGCTACATGGGTATTCAGTTGTCTGAAAAAACGCGTTTATTTCGGGCTGAAAAACACGTTTTGAAAAGTGTACTGTTACTGCCCCATAACTTACATGGGGTTGACCAAACTTGCAGAAACATGTTTATTTCTGCTGAAAAACACGTTTTGACACTTTCAGCACACTGGGGTTAAGATCTGAGTGTGTGGGCTCTTCTGAGCCTTGTTGCTACATGGGGATTCAGTTGTCTGAAAAAACGCGTTTATTTCGGGCTGAAAAACACGTTTTGAAAAGTGTACTGTTACTGCCCCATAACTTACATGGGGTTGACCAAACTTGCAGAAACATGTTTATTTCTGCTGAAAAACATGTTTTGACACTTTCAGCACACTGGGGTTAAGATCTGAGTGTGTGGGCTCTTCTGAGCCTTGTTGCTACATGGGGATTCAGTTGTCTGAAAAAACGCGTTTATTTCGGGCTGAAAAACACGTTTTGCAGAGTGTACTGTTACTGCCCCATAACTTACATGGGGTTGACGAAACATGTTTATTTCTGCTGAAAAACACGTTTTGACACTTTCAGCACACTGGGGTTAAGATCTGAGTGTGTGGGCTCTTCTGAGCCTTGCTGCTACATGGGTATTCAGTTGTCTGAAAAAACGCGTTTATTTCGGGCTGAAAAACACGTTTTGAAAAGTGTACTGTTACTGCCCCATAACTTACATGGGGTTGACCAAACTTGCAGAAACATGTTTATTTCTGCTGAAAAACATGTTTTGAACCTTTCTGCACACTGGGGTTAAGATCTGAGTGTGTGGGCTCTTCTGAGCCTTGCTGCTACATGGGGATTCAGTTGTCTGAAAAAACGCGTTTATTTCGGGCTGAAAAACACGTTTTGCAGAGTGTACTGTTACTGCCCCATAACTTACATGGGGTTGACCAAACTTGCAGAAACATGTTTATTTCTGCTGAAAAACATGTTTTGACACTTTCAGCACACTGGGGTTAAGATCTGAGTGTGTGGGCTCTTCTGAGCCTTGCTGCTACATGGGTATTCAGTTGTCTGAAAAAACGCGTTTATTTCGGGCTGAAAAACACGTTTTGAAAAGTGTACTGTTACTGCCCCATAACTTACATGGGGTTGACCAAACTTGCAGAAACATGTTTATTTCTGCTGAAAAACATGTTTTGACACTTTCAGCACACTGGGGTTAAGATCTGAGTGTGTGGGCTCTTCTGAGCCTTGTTGCTACATGGGGATTCAGTTGTCTGAAAAAACGCGTTTATTTCGGGCTGAAAAACACGTTTTGCAGAGTGTACTGTTACTGCCCCATAACTTACATGGGGTTGACCAAACTTGCAGAAACATGTTTATTTCTGCTGAAAAACACGTTTTGACCCTTTCTGCACACTGGGGTTAAGATCTGAGTGTGTGGGCTCTTCTGAGCATTGCTGCTACATGGGTATTCAGTTGTCTGAAAAAACGCATTTATTTCGGGCTGAAAAACACGTTTTGAAAAGTGTACTGTTACTGCCCCATATCTTACATGGGGTTGACCAAACTTGCAGAAACATGTTTATTTCTGCTGAAAAACATGTTTTGAACCTTTCTGCACACTGGGGTTAAGATCTGAGTGTGTGGGCTCTTCTGAGCCTTGCTGCTACATGGGGATTCAGTTGTCTGAAAAAACGCGTTTATTTCGGGCTGAAAAACACGTTTTGCAGAGTGTACTGTTACTGCCCCATAACTTACATGGGGTTGACCAAACTTGCAGAAACATGTTTATTTCTGCTGAAAAACACGTTTTGACCCTTTCTGCACACTGGGGTTAAGATCTGAGTGTGTGGGCTCTTCTGAGCCTTGCTGCTACATGGGTATTCAGTTGTCTGAAAAAACGCGTTTATTTCGGGCTGAAAAACACGTTTTGAAAAGTGTACTGTTACTGCCCCATAACTTACATGGGGTTGACCAAACTTGCAGAAACATGTTTATTTCTGCTGAAAAACATGTTTTGAACCTTTCTGCACACTGGGGTTAAGATCTGAGTGTGTGGGCTCTTCTGAGCCTTGCTGCTACATGGGGATTCAGTTGTCTGAAAAAACGCGTTTATTTCGGGCTGAAAAACACGTTTTGCAGAGTGTACTGTTACTGCCCCATAACTTACATGGGGTTGACCAAACTTGCAGAAACATGTTTATTTCTGCTGAAAAACACGTTTTGACCCTTTCTGCACACTGGGGTTAAGATCTGAGTGTGTGGGCTCTTCTGAGCATTGCTGCTACATGGGTATTCAGTTGTCTGAAAAAACGCATTTATTTCGGGCTGAAAAACACGTTTTGAAAAGTGTACTGTTACTGCCCCATAACTTACATGGGGTTGACCAAACTTGCAGAAACATGTTTATTTCTGCTGAAAAACATGTTTTGAACCTTTCTGCACACTGGGGTTAAGATCTGAGTGTGTGGGCTCTTCTGAGCCTTGCTGCTACATGGGGATTCAGTTGTCTGAAAAAACGCGTTTATTTTGGGCTGAAAAACACGTTTTGCAGAGTGTACTGTTACTGCCCCATAACTTACATGGGGTTGACCAAACTTGCAGAAACATGTTTATTTCTGCTGAAAAACACGTTTTGACCCTTTCTGCACACTGGGGTTAAGATCTGAGTGTGTGGGCTCTTCTGAGCCTTGCTGCTACATGGGTATTCAGTTGTCTGAAAAAACGCGTTTATTTCGGGCTGAAAAACACGTTTTGAAAAGTGTACTGTTACTGCCCCATAACTTACATGGGGTTGACCAAACTTGCAGAAACATGTTTATTTCTGCTGAAAAACATGTTTTGAACCTTTCTGCACACTGGGGTTAAGATCTGAGTGTGTGGGCTCTTCTGAGCCTTGCTGCTACATGGGGATTCAGTTGTCTGAAAAAACGCGTTTATTTCGGGCTGAAAAACACGTTTTGCAGAGTGTACTGTTACTGCCCCATAACTTACATGGGGTTGACCAAACTTGCAGAAACATGTTTATTTCTGCTGAAAAACACGTTTTGACCCTTTCTGCACACTGGGGTTAAGATCTGAGTGTGTGGGCTCTTCTGAGCCTTGCTGCTACATGGGTATTCAGTTGTCTGAAAAAACGCGTTTATTTCGGGCTGAAAAACACGTTTTGAAAAGTGTACTGTTACTGCCCCATAACTTACATGGGGTTGACCAAACTTGCAGAAACATGTTTATTTCTGCTGAAAAACATGTTTTGAACCTTTCTGCACACTGGGGTTAAGATCTGAGTGTGTGGGCTCTTCTGAGCCTTGCTGCTACATGGGGATTCAGTTGTCTGAAAAAACGCGTTTATTTCGGGCTGAAAAACACGTTTTGCAGAGTGTACTGTTACTGCCCCATAACTTACATGGGGTTGACCAAACTTGCAGAAACATGTTTATTTCTGCTGAAAAACACGTTTTGACCCTTTCTGCACACTGGGGTTAAGAGCTGAGTGTTTGGGCTCTTCTGAGACTTGCTGCTACATGGGTATTCAGTTGTCTGAAAAAACGCGTTTATTTCGGGCTGAAAAACACGTTTTGAAAAGTGTACTGTTACTGCCCCATAACTTACATGGGGTTGACCAAACTTGCAGAAACATGTTTATTTCTGCTGAAAAACATGTTTTGACACTTTCAGCACACTGGGGTTAAGATCTGAGTGTGTGGGCTCTTCTGAGCCTTGTTGCTACATGCGGATTCAGTTGTCTGAAAAAACGCGTTTATTTCGGGCTGAAAAACACGTTTTGAAAAGTGTACTGTTACTGCCCCATAACTTACATGGGGTTGACCAAACTTGCAGAAACATGTTTATTTCTGCTGAAAAACATGTTTTGACACTTTCAGCACACTGGGGTTAAGATCTGAGTGTGTGGGCTCTTCTGAGCCTTGCTGCTACATGGGGATTCAGTTGTCTGAAAAAACGCGTTTATTTCGGGCTGAAAAACACGTTTTGAAAAGTGTACTGTTACTGCCCCATAACTTACATGGGGTTGACCAAACTTGCAGAAACATGTTTATTTCTGCTGAAAAACATGTTTTGACACTTTCAGCACACTGGGGTTAAGATCTGAGTGTGTGGGCTCTTCTGAGCCTTGTTGCTACATGGGGATTCAGTTGTCTGAAAAAAACGCGTTTATTTCGGGCTGAAAAACACGTTTTGAAAAGTGTACTGTTACTGCCCCATATCTTACATGGGGTTGACCAAACTTGCAGAAACATGTTTATTTCTGCTGAAAAACATGTTTTGACACTTTCAGCACACTGGGGTTAAGATCTGAGTGTGTGGGCTCTTCTGAGCCTTGTTGCTACATGGGGATTCAGTTGTCTGAAAAAACGCATTTATTTCGGGCTGAAAAACACGTTTTGAAAAGTGTACTGTTACTGCCCCATAACTTACATGGGTTTGACCAAACTTGCAGAAACATGTTTATTTCTGCTGAAAAACACGTTTTGACCCTTTCTGCACACTGGGGTTAAGAGCTGAGTGTGTGGGCTCTTCTGAGACTTGCTGCTACATGGGTATTCAGTTGTCTGAAAAAACGCGTTTATTTCGGGCTGAAAAACACGTTTTGAAAGTGTACTGTTACTGCCCCATAACTTACATGGGGTTGACCAAACTTGCAGAAACATGTTTATTTCTGCTGAAAAACATGTTTTGACACTTTCAGCACACTGGGGTTAAGATCTGAGTGTGTGGGCTCTTCTGAGCCTTGTTGCTACATGGGGATTCAGTTGTCTGAAAAAACGCGTTTATTTCGGGCTGAAAAACACGTTTTGAAAAGTGTACTGTTACTGCCCCATAACTTACATGGGGTTGACCAAACTTGCAGAAACATGTTTATTTCTGCTGAAAAACATGTTTTGACACTTTCAGCACACTGGGGTTAAGATCTGAGTGTGTGGGCTCTTCTGAGCCTTGTTGCTACATGGGGATTCAGTTGTCTGAAAAAACGCGTTTATTTCGGGCTGAAAAACACGTTTTGCAGAGTGTACTGTTACTGCCCCATAACTTACATGGGGTTGACCAAACTTGCAGAAACATGTTTATTTCTGCTGAAAAACACGTTTTGACCCTTTCTGCACACTGGGGTTAAGATCTGAGTGTGTGGGCTCTTCTGAGCCTTGCTGCTACATGGGGATTCAGTTGTCTGAAAAAACGCGTTTATTTCGGGCTGAAAAACACGTTTTGCAGAGTGTACTGTTACTGCCCCATAACTTACATGGGGTTGACCAAACTTGCAGAAACATGTTTATTTCTGCTGAAAAACATGTTTTGACACTTTCAGCACACTGGGGTTAAGATCTGAGTGTGTGGGCTCTTCTGAGCCTTGTTGCTACATGGGTATTCAGTTGTCTGAAAAAACGCGTTTATTTCGGGCTGAAAAACACGTTTTGAAAAGTGTACTGTTACTGCCCCATAACTTACATGGGGTTGACCAAACTTGCAGAAACATGTTTATTTCTGCTGAAAAACATGTTTTGAACCTTTCTGCACACTGGGGTTAAGATCTGAGTGTGTGGGCTCTTCTGAGCCTTGCTGCTACATGGGGATTCAGTTGTCTGAAAAAACGCGTTTATTTCGGGCTGAAAAACACGTTTTGCAGAGTGTACTGTTACTGCCCCATAACTTACATGGGGTTGACCAAACTTGCAGAAACATGTTTATTTCTGCTGAAAAACACGTTTTGACCCTTTCTGCACACTGGGGTTAAGATCTGAGTGTGTGGGCTCTTCTGAGCCTTGCTGCTACATGGG
Source organism: Lepisosteus oculatus (assembly GCF_040954835.1). Lineage (NCBI taxonomy): Eukaryota > Metazoa > Chordata > Actinopteri > Semionotiformes > Lepisosteidae > Lepisosteus > Lepisosteus oculatus. The sequence goes on from NW_027168288.1 coordinate 38,380, forward strand.
TATTCAGTTGTCTGAAAAAACGCGTTTATTTCGGGCTGAAAAACACGTTTTGAAAAGTGTACTGTTACTGCCCCATAACTTACATGGGGTTGACCAAACTTGCAGAAACATGTTTATTTCTGCTGAAAAACATGTTTTGAACCTTTCTGCACACTGGGGTTAAGATCTGAGTGTGTGGGCTCTTCTGAGCCTTGCTGCTACATGGGGATTCAGTTGTCTGAAAAAACGCGTTTATTTCGGGCTGAAAAACACGTTTTGCAGAGTGTACTGTTACTGCCCCATAACTTACATGGGGTTGACCAAACTTGCAGAAACATGTTTATTTCTGCTGAAAAACACGTTTTGACCCTTTCTGCACACTGGGGTTAAGAGCTGAGTGTTTGGGCTCTTCTGAGACTTGCTGCTACATGGGTATTCAGTTGTCTGAAAAAACGCGTTTATTTCGGGCTGAAAAACACGTTTTGAAAAGTGTACTGTTACTGCCCCATAACTTACATGGGGTTGACCAAACTTGCAGAAACATGTTTATTTCTGCTGAAAAACATGTTTTGACACTTTCAGCACACTGGGGTTAAGATCTGAGTGTGTGGGCTCTTCTGAGCCTTGTTGCTACATGCGGATTCAGTTGTCTGAAAAAACGCGTTTATTTCGGGCTGAAAAACACGTTTTGAAAAGTGTACTGTTACTGCCCCATAACTTACATGGGGTTGACCAAACTTGCAGAAACATGTTTATTTCTGCTGAAAAACATGTTTTGACACTTTCAGCACACTGGGGTTAAGATCTGAGTGTGTGGGCTCTTCTGAGCCTTGCTGCTACATGGGGATTCAGTTGTCTGAAAAAACGCGTTTATTTCGGGCTGAAAAACACGTTTTGAAAAGTGTACTGTTACTGCCCCATAACTTACATGGGGTTGACCAAACTTGCAGAAACATGTTTATTTCTGCTGAAAAACATGTTTTGACACTTTCAGCACACTGGGGTTAAGATCTGAGTGTGTGGGCTCTTCTGAGCCTTGTTGCTACATGGGGATTCAGTTGTCTGAAAAAAACGCGTTTATTTCGGGCTGAAAAACACGTTTTGAAAAGTGTACTGTTACTGCCCCATATCTTACATGGGGTTGACCAAACTTGCAGAAACATGTTTATTTCTGCTGAAAAACATGTTTTGACACTTTCAGCACACTGGGGTTAAGATCTGAGTGTGTGGGCTCTTCTGAGCCTTGTTGCTACATGGGGATTCAGTTGTCTGAAAAAACGCATTTATTTCGGGCTGAAAAACACGTTTTGAAAAGTGTACTGTTACTGCCCCATAACTTACATGGGTTTGACCAAACTTGCAGAAACATGTTTATTTCTGCTGAAAAACACGTTTTGACCCTTTCTGCACACTGGGGTTAAGAGCTGAGTGTGTGGGCTCTTCTGAGACTTGCTGCTACATGGGTATTCAGTTGTCTGAAAAAACGCGTTTATTTCGGGCTGAAAAACACGTTTTGAAAAGTGTACTGTTACTGCCCCATAACTTACATGGGGTTGACCAAACTTGCAGAAACATGTTTATTTCTGCTGAAAAACATGTTTTGACACTTTCAGCACACTGGGGTTAAGATCTGAGTGTGTGGGCTCTTCTGAGCCTTGTTGCTACATGGGGATTCAGTTGTCTGAAAAAACGCGTTTATTTCGGGCTGAAAAACACGTTTTGAAAAGTGTACTGTTACTGCCCCATAACTTACATGGGGTTGACCAAACTTGCAGAAACATGTTTATTTCTGCTGAAAAACATGTTTTGACACTTTCAGCACACTGGGGTTAAGATCTGAGTGTGTGGGCTCTTCTGAGCCTTGTTGCTACATGGGGATTCAGTTGTCTGAAAAAACGCGTTTATTTCGGGCTGAAAAACACGTTTTGCAGAGTGTACTGTTACTGCCCCATAACTTACATGGGGTTGACCAAACTTGCAGAAACATGTTTATTTCTGCTGAAAAACACGTTTTGACCCTTTCTGCACACTGGGGTTAAGATCTGAGTGTGTGGGCTCTTCTGAGCCTTGCTGCTACATGGGGATTCAGTTGTCTGAAAAAACGCGTTTATTTCGGGCTGAAAAACACGTTTTGCAGAGTGTACTGTTACTGCCCCATAACTTACATGGGGTTGACCAAACTTGCAGAAACATGTTTATTTCTGCTGAAAAACATGTTTTGACACTTTCAGCACACTGGGGTTAAGATCTGAGTGTGTGGGCTCTTCTGAGCCTTGTTGCTACATGGGTATTCAGTTGTCTGAAAAAACGCGTTTATTTCGGGCTGAAAAACACGTTTTGAAAAGTGTACTGTTACTGCCCCATAACTTACATGGGGTTGACCAAACTTGCAGAAACATGTTTATTTCTGCTGAAAAACATGTTTTGACACTTTCAGCACACTGGGGTTAAGATCTGAGTGTGTGGGCTCTTCTGAGCCTTGTTGCTACATGGGGATTCAGTTGTCTGAAAAAACGCGTTTATTTCGGGCTGAAAAACACGTTTTGAAAAGTGTACTGTTACTGCCCCATAACTTACATGGGGTTGACCAAACTTGCAGAAACATGTTTATTTCTGCTGAAAAACATGTTTTGACACTTTCAGCACACTGGGGTTAAGATCTGAGTGTGTGGGCTCTTCTGAGCCTTGCTGCTACATGGGTATTCAGTTGTCTGAAAAAACGCGTTTATTTCGGGCTGAAAAACACGTTTTGAAAAGTGTACTGTTACTGCCCCATAACTTACATGGGGTTGACCAAACTTGCAGAAACATGTTTATTTCTGCTGAAAAACATGTTTTGACACTTTCAGCACACTGGGGTTAAGATCTGAGTGTGTGGGCTCTTCTGAGCCTTGTTGCTACATGGGGATTCAGTTGTCTGAAAAAACGCGTTTATTTCGGGCTGAAAAACACGTTTTGCAGAGTGTACTGTTACTGCCCCATATCTTACATGGGGTTGACCAAACTTGCAGAAACATGTTTATTTCTGCTGAAAAACACGTTTTGACCCTTTCTGCACACTGGGGTTAAGATCTGAGTGTGTTGGCTCTTCTGAGCATTGCTGCTACATGGGTATTCAGTTGTCTGAAAAAACGCGTTTATTTCGGGCTGAAAAACACGTTTTGAAAAGTGTACTGTTACTGCCCCATAACTTACATGGGGTTGACCAAACTTGCAGAAAAATGTTTATTTCTGCTGAAAAACATGTTTTGAACCTTTCTGCACACTGGGGTTAAGATCTGAGTGTGTGGGCTCTTCTGAGCCTTGCTGCTACATGGGGATTCAGTTGTCTGAAAAAACGCGTTTATTTCGGGCTGAAAAACACGTTTTGAAAAGTGTACTGTTACTGCCCCATAACTTACATGGGGTTGACCAAACTTGCAGAAACATGTTTATTTCTGCTGAAAAACATGTTTTGACACTTTCAGCACACTGGGGTTAAGATCTGAGTGTGTGGGCTCTTCTGAGCCTTGTTGCTACATGGGTATTCAGTTGTCTGAAAAAACGCGTTTATTTCGGGCTGAAAAACACGTCTTGAAAAGTGTACTGTTACTGCCCCATAACTTACATGGGGTTGACCAAACTTGCAGAAACGTTTATTTCTGCTGAAAAACATGTTTTGACACTTTCAGCACACTGGGGTTAAGATCTGAGTGTGTGGGCTCTTCTGAGCCTTGTTGCTACATGGGGATTCAGTTGTCTGAAAAAACGCGTTTATTTCGGGCTGAAAAACACGTTTTGAAAAGTGTACTGTTACTGCCCCATAACTTACATGGGGTTGACCAAACTTGCAGAAACATGTTTATTTCTGCTGAAAAACATGTTTTGACACTTTCAGCACACTGGGGTTAAGATCTGAGTGTGTGGGCTCTTCTGAGCCTTGTTGCTACATGGGGATTCAGTTGTCTGAAAAAACGCGTTTATTTCGGGCTGAAAAACACGTTTTGAAAAGTGTACTGTTACTGCCCCATAACTTACATGGGGTTGACCAAACTTGCAGAAACATGTTTATTTCTGCTGAAAAACATGTTTTGACACTTTCAGCACACTGGGGTTAAGATCTGAGTGTGTGGGCTCTTCTGAGCCTTGCTGCTACATGGGTATTCAGTTGTCTGAAAAAACGCGTTTATTTCGGGCTGAAAAACACGTTTTGAAAAGTGTACTGTTACTGCCCCATAACTTACATGGGGTTGACCAAACTTGCAGAAACATGTTTATTTCTGCTGAAAAACATGTTTTGACACTTTCAGCACACTGGGGTTAAGATCTGAGTGTGTGGGCTCTTCTGAGCCTTGTTGCTACATGGGGATTCAGTTGTCTGAAAAAACGCGTTTATTTCGGGCAGAAAAACACGTTTTGTAGAGTGTACTGTTACTGCCCCATAACTTACATGGGGTTGACCAAACTTGCAGAAACATGTTTATTTCTGCTGAAAAACACGTTTTGACCCTTTCTGCACACTGGGGTTAAGATCTGAGTGTGTTGGCTCTTCTGAGCATTGCTGCTACATGGGTATTCAGTTGTCTGAAAAAACGCGTTTATTTCGGGCTGAAAAACACGTTTTGAAAAGTGTACTGTTACTGCCCCATAACTTACATGGGGTTGACCAAACTTGCAGAAAAATGTTTATTTCTGCTGAAAAACATGTTTTGAACCTTTCTGCACACTGGGGTTAAGATCTGAGTGTGTGGGCTCTTCTGAGCCTTGCTGCTACATGGGGATTCAGTTGTCTGAAAAAACGCGTTTATTTCGGGCTGAAAAACACGTTTTGAAAAGTGTACTGTTACTGCCCCATAACTTACATGGGGTTGACCAAACTTGCAGAAACATGTTTATTTCTGCTGAAAAACATGTTTTGACACTTTCAGCACACTGGGGTTAAGATCTGAGTGTGTGGGCTCTTCTGAGCCTTGTTGCTACATGGGTATTCAGTTGTCTGAAAAAACGCGTTTATTTCGGGTTGAAAACACGTTTTGAAAAGTGTACTGTTACTGCCCCATAACTTACATGGGGTTGACCAAACTTGCAGAAACATGTTTATTTCTGCTGAAAAACATGTTTTGACACTTTCAGCACACTGGGGTTAAGATCTGAGTGTGTGGGCTCTTCTGAGCCTTGTTGCTACATGGGGATTCAGTTGTCTGAAAAAACGCGTTTATTTCGGGCTGAAAAACACGTTTTGAAAAGTGTACTGTTACTGCCCCATAACTTACATGGGGTTGACCAAACTTGCAGAAACATGTTTATTTCTGCTGAAAAACATGTTTTGACACTTTCAGCACACTGGGGTTAAGATCTGAGTGTGTGGGCTCTTCTGAGCCTTGCTGCTACATGGGTATTCAGTTGTCTGAAAAAACGCGTTTATTTCGGGCTGAAAAACACGTTTTGAAAAGTGTACTGTTACTGCCCCATAACTTACATGGGGTTGACCAAACTTGCAGAAACATGTTTATTTCTGCTGAAAAACATGTTTTGACACTTTCAGCACACTGGGGTTAAGATCTGAGTGTGTGGGCTCTTCTGAGCCTTGTTGCTACATGGGGATTCAGTTGTCTGAAAAAACGCGTTTATTTCGGGGCTGAAAAACACGTTTTGAAAAGTGTACTGTTACTGCCCCATAACTTACATGGGGTTGACCAAACTTGCAGAAACATGTTTATTTCTGCTGAAAAACACGTTTTGACCCTTTCTGCACACTGGGGTTAAGATCTGAGTGTGTGGGCTCTTCTGAGCATTGCTGCTACATGGGTATTCAGTTGTCTGAAAAAACGCGTTTATTTCGGGCTGAAAAAAACGTTTTGAAAAGTGTACTGTTACTGCCCCATAACTTACATGGGGTTGACCAAACTTGCAGAAACATGTTTATTTCTGCTGAAAAACACGTTTTGACACTTTCAGCACACTGGGGTTAAGATCTGAGTGTGTGGGCTCTTCTGAGCCTTGTTGCTACATGGGGATTCAGTTGTCTGAAAAAACGCGTTTATTTCGGGCTGAAAAACACGTTTTGAAAAGTGTACTGTTACTGCCCCATAACTTACATGGGGTTGACCAAACTTGCAGAAACATGTATATTTCTGCTGAAAAACATGTTTTGACACTTTCAGCACACTGGGGTTAAGATCTGAGTGTGTGGGCTCTTCTGAGCCTTGTTGCTACATGGGGATTCAGTTGTCTGAAAAAACGCGTTTATTTCGGGCTGAAAAACACGTTTTGCAGAGTGTACTGTTACTGCCCCATAACTTACATGGGGTTGACCAAACTTGCAGAAACATGTTTATTTCTGCTGAAAAACACGTTTTGACACTTTCAGCACACTGGGGTTAAGATCTGAGTGTGTGGGCTCTTCTGAGCCTTGCTGCTACATGGGTATTCAGTTGTCTGAAAAAACGCGTTTATTTCGGGCTGAAAAACACGTTTTGAAAAGTGTACTGTTACTGCCCCATAACTTACATGGGGTTGACCAAACTTGCAGAAACATGTTTATTTCTGCTGAAAAACATGTTTTGAACCTTTCTGCACACTGGGGTTAAGATCTGAGTGTGTGGGCTCTTCTGAGCCTTGCTGCTACATGGGGATTCAGTTGTCTGAAAAAACGCGTTTATTTCGGGCTGAAAAACACGTTTTGCAGAGTGTACTGTTACTGCCCCATAACTTACATGGGGTTGACCAAACTTGCAGAAACATGTTTATTTCTGCTGAAAAACATGTTTTGACACTTTCAGCACACTGGGGTTAAGATCTGAGTGTGTGGGCTCTTCTGAGCCTTGCTGCTACATGGGTATTCAGTTGTCTGAAAAAACGCGTTTATTTCGGGCTGAAAAACACGTTTTGAAAAGTGTACTGTTACTGCCCCATAACTTACATGGGGTTGACCAAACTTGCAGAAACATGTTTATTTCTGCTGAAAAACATGTTTTGACACTTTCAGCACACTGGGGTTAAGATCTGAGTGTGTGGGCTCTTCTGAGCCTTGTTGCTACATGGGGATTCAGTTGTCTGAAAAAACGCGTTTATTTCGGGCTGAAAAACACGTTTTGCAGAGTGTACTGTTACTGCCCCATAACTTACATGGGGTTGACCAAACTTGCAGAAACATGTTTATTTCTGCTGAAAAACACGTTTTGACCCTTTCTGCACACTGGGGTTAAGATCTGAGTGTGTGGGCTCTTCTGAGCCTTGCTGCTACATGGGTATTCAGTTGTCTGAAAAAACGCGTTTATTTCGGGCTGAAAAACACGTTTTGAAAAGTGTACTGTTACTGCCCCATAACTTACATGGGGTTGACCAAAGTTGCAGAAACATGTTTATTTCTGCTGAAAAACATGTTTTGAACCTTTCTGCACACTGGGTTAAGATCTGAGTGTGTGGGCTCTTCTGAGCCTTGCTACTACATGGGGATTCAGTTGTCTGAAAAAACGCGTTTATTTCGGGCTGAAAAACACGTTTTGCAGAGTGTACTGTTACTGCCCCATAACTTACATGGGGTTGACCAAACTTGCAGAAACATGTTTATTTCTGCTGAAAACACGTTTTGACCCTTTCTGCACACTGGGGT
>NW_027168289.1:0-45932 GCF_040954835.1 Lepisosteus oculatus
CGCGTTTATTTCGGGCTGAAAACACGTTTTGAAAAGTGTGATGTTACTGCCCCATAACTTACATGGGGGTTGACCAAACTTGCAGAAAACATGTTTATTTCTGCTGAAAAACACGTTTTGACCCTTTCTGCACACTGGGGTTAAGAGCTGAGTGTGTGGGCACTTCTGAGCCTTGCTGTTACAAGGAGATTCAGTTGTCTGAAAAAACGCGTTTATTTCGGGCTGAAAAACACGTTTTGAAAAGTGTGATGTTACTGCCCCATAACTTACATGGGGTTGACCAAACTTGCAGAAACATGTTTATTTCTGCTGAAAAACACGTTTTCACCCTTTCTGCACACTGGAGTTAAGGGCTGAGTGTGTGGGCACTTCTGAGCCTTGCTATAACAAGTAGATTCAGTTGTCTGAAAAAACGCGTTTATTTCGGGCTGAAAAACACGTTTTGAAAAGTGTGATGTTACTGCCCCATAACTTACATGGGGTTGACCAAACTTGCAGAAACATGTTTATTTCTGCTGAAAAACACGTTTTGACCCTTTCTGCACACTGGGGTTAAGACCTGAGTGTGTGGGCTCTTCTGAGCTTTGCTGTTACAAGGAGATTCAGTTGTCTGAAAAACGCGTTTATTTCGGGCTGAAAAACACGTTTTGAAAAGTGTGATGTTACTGCCCCATAACTTACATGGGGTTGACCAAACTTGCAGAAACATATTATTTCTGCTGAAAAACACGTTTTGAACCTTTCTGCACACTGGGGTTAAGGGCTGAGTGTGTGGGCACTTCTGAGCCTTGGTGTTACTAGTAGATTCAACTATCTGAAAAAACGCGTTTATTTCGGTCTGAAAAAACACGTTTTGAAAAGTGTGATGTTACTGCCCCATAACTTACATTGGGGTTGACCAAACTTGCAGAAACATGTTTATTTCTGCTGAAAAACACGTTTTGACCCTTTCTGCACACTGGGGTTAAGAGCTGAGTGTGTGGGCTCTTCTGAGCCTTGCTGTTACATGGGGATTCAGTTGTCTGAAAAACGCGTTTATTTCGGGCTGAAAAACACGTTTTGAAAAGTGTGATGTTACTGCCCCATAACTTACATGGGGTTGACCAAACTTGCAGAAACATGTTTATTTCTGCTGAAAAACACGTTTTGACCCTTTCTGCACACTGGGGTTAAGAGCTGAGTGTGTGGGCTCTTCTGAGCATTGCTGTTACATGGGGATTCAGTTGTCTGAAAAAACGCGTTTATATCGGGCTGAAAAACACGTTTTGAGAAGTGTGATGTTACTGCCCCATAACTTACATGGGGTTGACCAAACTTGCAGAAACATGTTATTTCTGCTGAAAACACGTTTTGACCCTTTCTGCACACTGGGGTTAAGAGCTGAGTGTGTGGGCTCTTCTGATCCTTGCTGTTACAAGGAGATTCAGTTGTCTGAAAAAACGCGTTTATTTCGGGCTGAAAACAATGTTACTGCCCCATAACTTACATGGGGTTGACCAAAACTTGCAGAAGAACATGTTTATTTCTGCTGGAAAAACACGTTTTGACCCTTTCTGCACACTGGGGTTAAGAGCTGAGTGTGTGGGCACTTCTGAGCCTTGCTGTTACAAGGAGATTCAGTTGTCTGAAAAAAACGCGTTTATTTCGGGCTGAAAAACACTGTTTTGAAAAGTGTGATGTTACTGCCCCATAACTTACATGGGGTTGACCAAACTTGCAGAAACATGTTTATTTCTGCTGAAAAACACGTTTTGACACTTTCTGTACACTGGGGTTAAGAGCTGAGTGTGTGGGCTCTTCTGAGCCTTGCTGTTACAAGGAGATTCAGTTGTCTGAAAAAACGCGTTTATTTCGGGCTGAAAAACACCTTTTGAAAAGTGTGATGTTACTGCCCCATAACTTACATGGGGTTGACCAAACTTTGCAGAAACATGTTTATTTCTGCTGAAAAACACGTTTTGACCCTTTCTGCACACTGGGGTTAAGAGCTGTGTGTGTGGGCTCTTCTGAGCCTTGCTGTTACAAAGAGATTCATTTGTTTGAAAAACGCGTTTATTTCGGGCTGAAAAACACGTTTTGAAAAGTGTGATGTTACTGCCCCATAACTTACATGGGGTTGACCAAACTTGCAGAAACATGTTTATTTCAGCTGAAAAACACGTTTTGACTCTTTCTGCACACTGGGGTTAAGGGCTGAGTGTGTGGGCACTTCTGAGCCTTGCTGTTACAAGTAGATTCAGTTGTCTGAAAAAACGCGTTTATTTCGGGCTGAAAAACACGTTTTGAAAAGTGTGATGTTACTGCCCCATAACTTACATGGGGTTAGACCAAACTTGCAGAAACATGTTTATTTCTGCTGAAAAACACGTTTTGACCCTTTCTGCACACTGGGGTTAAGAGCTGAGTGTGTGGGCTCTTCTGAGCATTGCTGTTACATGGGGATTCAGTTGTCTGAAAAACGCGTTTATTTCGGGCTGAAAAACACGTTTTGAAAAGTGTGATGTTACTGCCCCATAACTTACATGGGGTTGACCAAACTTGCAGAAACATGTTTATTTCTGCTGAAAAACACGTTTTGACCCTTTCTGCACACTGGGGTTAAGAGCTGAGTGTGTGGGCTCTTCTGAGCATTGCTGTTACATGGGGATTCAGTTGTCTGAAAAAACGCGTTTATATCGGGCTGAAAAACACGTTTTGAGAAGTGTGATGTTACTGCCCCATAACTTACATGGGGTTGACCAAACTTGCAGAAACATGTTTATTTCTGCTGAAAAACACGTTTTGACCCTTTCTGCACACTGGGGTTAAGAGCTGAGTGTGTGGGCTCTTCTGATCCTTGCTGTTACAAGGAGATTCAGTTGTCTGAAAAAACGCGTTTATTTCGGGCTGAAAAACACCTTTTGAAAAGTGTGATGTTACTGCCCCATAACTTACATGGGGTTGACCAAACTTGCAGAAACATGTTTATTTCTGCTGAAAAACACGTTTTGACCCTTTCTGCACACTGGGGTTAAGAGCTGAGTGTGTGGGCTCTTCTGAGCTTTGCTGTTACAAGGAGATTCAGTTGTCTGAAAAAACGCGTTTATTTCGGGCTGAAAAACACCTTTTGAAAAGTGTGATGTTACTGCCCCATATACTTACATGGGGTTGACCAAACTTGCAGAAACATGTTTATTTCTGCTGAAAAACACGTTTTGACCCTTTCTGCACACTGGGGTTAAGAGCTGAGTGTGTGGGCTCTTCTGAGCCTTGCTGTTACAAGGAGATTCATTTGTCTGAAAAAACGCGTTATTTCGGGCTGAAAAACACCTTTTGAAAAGTGTGATGTTACTGCCCCATAACTTACATGGGGTTGACCAAACTTGCAGAAACATGTTTATTTCTGCTGAAAAACAGGTTTGAACCTTTCTGCACACTGGGGTTAAGGGCTGAGTGTGTGGGCACTTCTGAGCCTTGGTGTTACTAGTAGATTCAGCTGTCTGAAAAAACGCGTTTATTTCGGGCTGAAAAACACGTTTTGAAAAGTGTGATGTTACTGCCCCATAACTTACATGGGGTTGACCAAACTTGCAGAAACATGTTTATTTCTGCTGAAAAACACGTTTTCACCCTTTCTGCACACTGGAGTTAAGGGCTCAGTGTGTGGGCACTTCTGAGCCTTGCTGTTACAAGTAGATTCAGCTGTCTGAAAAAACGCGTTTATTTCGGGCTGAAAAACACCTTTTGAAAAGTGTGATGTTACTGCCCCATAACTTACATGGGGTTTGACCAAACTTGCAGAAACATGTTTATTTCTGCTGAAAAACAGGTTTTGAACCTTTCTGCACACTGGGGTTAAGGGCTGAGTGTGTGGGCACTTCTGAGCCTTGGTGTTACTAGTAGATTCAGCTGTCTGAAAAAACGCGTTTATTTCGGGCTGAAAATCACGTTTTGAAAAGTGTGATGTTACTGCCCCATAACTTACATGGGGTTGACCAAACTTGCAGAAACATGTTTATTTCTGCTGAAAAACACGTTTTGACCCTTTCTGCACACTGGGGTTAAGACCTGAGTGTGTGGGCTCTTCTGAGCCTTGGTGTTACTAGTAGATTCAGCTGTCTGAAAAAACGCGTTTATTTCGGGCTGAAAAACACGTTTTTGAAAAGTGTGATGTTACTGCCCATAACTTACATGGGGTTGACCAAACTTGCAGAAACATGTTTATTTCTGCTGAAAAACACGTTTTGACCCTTTCTGCACACTGGGGTTAAGGGCTGAGTGTGTGGGCACTTCTGAGCCTTGCTGTTACTAGTAGATTCAGCTGTCCGAAAAAACACGTTTATTTCGGGCTGAAAAACACGTTTTTAAAAGTGTGATGTTACTGCCCCATAACTTACATGGGGTTGACCAAACTTGCAGAAACATGTTTATTTCTGCTGAAAAACACGTTTTGACCCTTTCTGCACACTGGGGTTAAGAGCTGAGAGTGTGGGCTCTTCTGAGCCTTGCTGTTACAAGGAGATTCAGTTGTCTGAAAAAACGCGTTTATTTCGGGCTGAAAAACACGTTTTGAAAAGTGTGATGTTACTGCCCCATAACTTACATGGGGTTGACCAAACTTGCAGAAACATGTTTATTTCTGCTGAAAAACACGTTTGACACTTTCTGTACACTGGGGTTAAGAGCTGAGTGTGTGGGCTCTTCTGAGCCTTGCTGTTACAAGGAGATTCAGTTGTCTGAAAAAACGCGTTTATTTCGGGGAAAAACACCTTTTGAAAAGTGTGATGTTACTGCCCCATAAACTTACATGGGGTTGACCAAACTTGCAGAAACATGTTTATTTCTGCTGAAAAACACGTTTTGACCCTTTCTGCACACTGGGGTTAAGAGCTGTGTGTGTGGGCTCTTCTGAGCCTTGCTGTTACAAAGAGATTCATTTGTTTGAAAAAACGCGTTTATTTCGGGCTGAAAAACACGTTTTGAAAAGTGTGATGTTACTGCCCCATAACTTACATGGGGTTGACCAAACTTGCAGAAACATGTTTATTTCTGCTGAAAAACACGTTTTGACTCTTTCTGCACACTGGGGTTAAGGGCTGAGTGTGTGGGCACTTCTGAGCCTTGCTGTTACAAGTAGATTCAGTTGTCTGAAAAAACGCGTTTATTTCGGGCTGAAAAACACGTTTTGAAAAGTGTGATGTTACTGCCCCATAACTTACATGGGGTTGACCAAACTTGCAGAAACATGTTTATTTCTGCTGAAAAACACGTTTTGACCCTTTCTGCACACTGGGGTTAAGAGCTGAGTGTGTGGGCACTTCTGAGCCTTGCTGTTACAAGGAGATTCAGTTGTCTGAAAAAACGCGTTTATTTCGGGCTGAAAAACACGTTTTGAAAAGTGTGATGTTACTGCCCCATAACTTACATGGGGTTGACCAAACTTGCAGAAACATGTTTATTTCTGCTGAAAAACACGTTTTCACCCTTTCTGCACACTGGAGTTAAGGGCTGAGTGTGTGGGCACTTCTGAGCCTTGCTGTTACAAGTAGATTCAGTTGTCTGAAAAAACGCGTTTATTTCGGGCTGAAAAACACCTTTTGAAAAGTGTGATGTTACTGCCCCATAACTTACATGGGGTTGACCAAACTTGCAGAAACATGTTTATTTCTGCTGAAAAACACGTTTTGTCCCTTTCTGCACACTGGGGTTAAGACCTGAGTGTGTGGGCTCTTCTGAGCTTTGCTGTTACAAGGAGATTCAGTTGTCTGAAAAAACGCGTTTATTTCGGGCTGAAAAACACGTTTTGAAAAGTGTGATGTTACTGCCCCATAACTTACATGGGGTTGACCAAACTTGCAGAAACATATTTATTTCTGCTGAAAAACACGTTTTGAACCTTTCTGCACACTGGGGTTAAGGGCTGAGTGTGTGGGCACTTCTGAGCCTTGGTGTTACTAGTAGATTCAACTATCTGAAAAAACGCGTTTATTTCGGTCTGAAAAACACGTTTTGAAAAGTGTGATGTTACTGCCCCATAACTTACATGGGGTTGACCAAACTTGCAGAAACATGTTTATTTCTGCTGAAAAACACGTTTTGACCCTTTCTGCACACTGGGGTTAAGAGCTGAGTGTGTGGGCTCTTCTGAGCCTTGCTGTTACATGGGGATTCAGTTGTCTGAAAAACGCGTTTATTTCGGGCTGAAAAACACGTTTTGAAAAGTGTGATGTTACTGCCCCATAACTTACATGGGGTTGACCAAACTTGCAGAAACATGTTTATTTCTGCTGAAAAACACGTTTTGACCCTTTCTGCACACTGGGGTTAAGAGCTGAGTGTGTGGGCTCTTCTGAGCATTGCTGTTACATGGGGATTCAGTTGTCTGAAAAAACGCGGTTTATATCGGGCTGAAAAACACGTTTTGAGAAGTGTGATGTTACTGCCCCATAACTTACATGGGGTTGACCAAACTTGCAGAAACATGTTTATTTCTGCTGAAAAACACGTTTTGACCCTTTCTGCACACTGGGGTTAAGAGCTGAGTGTGTGGGCTCTTCTGATCCTTGCTGTTACAAGGAGATTCAGTTGTCTGAAAAAACGCGTTTATTTCGGGCTGAAAAACACCTTTTGAAAAGTGTGATGTTACTGCCCCATAACTTACATGGGGTTGACCAAACTTGCAGAAACATGTTTATTTCTGCTGAAAAACACGTTTTGACCCTTTCTGCACACTGGGGTTAAGAGCTGAGTGTGTGGGCTCTTCTGAGCCTTGCTGTTACATGGGGATTCAGTTGTCTGAAAAACGCGTTTATTTCGGGCTGAAAAACACGTTTTGAAAAGTGTGATGTTACTGCCCCATAACTTACATGGGGTTGACCAAACTTGCAGAAACATGTTTATTTCTGCTGAAAAACACGTTTTGACCCTTTCTGCACACTGGGGTTAAGAGCTGAGTGTGTGGGCACTTCTGAGCCTTGCTGTTACAAGGAGATTCATTTGTCTGAAAAAACGCGTTTATTTCGGGCTGAAAAACACGTTTTGAAAAGTGTGATGTTACTGCCCCATAACTTACATGGGGTTGACCAAACTTGCAGAAACATGTTTATTTCTGCTGAAAAACACGTTTTGACACTTTCTGTACACTGGGGTTAAGAGCTGAGTGTGTGGGCTCTTCTGAGCCTTGCTGTTACAAGGAGATTCAGTTGTCTGAAAAAACGCGTTTATTTCGGGCTGAAAAACACCTTTTGAAAAGTGTGATGTTACTGCCCCATAACTTACATGGGGTTGACCAAACTTGCAGAAACATGTTTATTTCTGCTGAAAAACACGTTTTGACCCTTTCTGCACACTGGGGTTAAGAGCTGTGTGTGTGGGCTCTTCTGAGCCTTGCTGTTACAAAGAGATTCATTTGTTTGAAAAAACGCGTTTATTTCGGGCTGAAAAACACTTTTTGAAAAGTGTGATGTTACTGCCCCATAACTTACATGGGGTTGACCAAACTTGCAGAAACATGTTTATTTCAGCTGAAAAACACGTTTTGACTCTTTCTGCACACTGGGGTTAAGGGCTGAGTGTGTGGGCACTTCTGAGCCTTGCTGTTACAAGTAGATTCAGTTGTCTGAAAAAACGCGTTCATTTCGGGCTGAAAAACACGTTTTGAAAAGTGTGATGTTACTGCCCCATAACTTACATGGGGTTGACCAAACTTGCAGAAACATGTTTATTTCTGCTGAAAAACACGTTTTGACCCTTTCTGCACACTGGGGTTAAGACCTGAGTGTGTGGGCTCTTCTGAGCCTTGCTGTTACATGGGGATTCAGTTGTCTGAAAAACGCGTTTATTTCGGGCTGAAAAACACGTTTTGAAAAGTGTGATGTTACTGCCCCATAACTTACATGGGGTTGACCAAACTTGCAGAAACATGTTTATTTCTGCTGAAAAACACGTTTTGACCCTTTCTGCACACTGGGGTTAAGAGCTGAGTGTGTGGGCACTTCTGAGCCTTGCTGTTACAAGGAGATTCAGTTGTCTGAAAAAACGCGTTTATTTCGGGCTGAAAAACACGTTTTGAAAAGTGTGATGTTACTGCCCCATAACTTACATGGGGTTGACCAAACTTGCAGAAACATGTTTATTTCTGCTGAAAAACACGTTTTCACCCTTTCTGCACACTGGAGTTAAGGGCTGAGTGTGTGGGCACTTCTGAGCCTTGCTGTTACAAGTAGATTCAGTTGTCTGAAAAAACGCGTTTATTTCGGGCTGAAAAACACGTTTTGAAAAGTGTGATGTTACTGCCCCATAACTTACATGGGGTTGACCAAACTTGCAGAAACATGTTTATTTCTGCTGAAAAACACGTTTTGACCCTTTCTGCACACTGGGGTTAAGACCTGAGTGTGTGGGCTCTTCTGAGCTTTGCTGTTACAAGGAGATTCAGTTGTCTGAAAAAACGCGTTTATTTCGGGCTGAAAAACACGTTTTGAAAAGTGTGATGTTACTGCCCCATAACTTACATGGGGTTGACCAAACTTGCAGAAACATATTTATTTCTGCTGAAAAACACGTTTTGAACCTTTCTGCACACTGGGGTTAAGGGCTGAGTGTGTGGGCACTTCTGAGCCTTGGTGTTACTAGTAGATTCAACTATCTGAAAAAACGCGTTTATTTCGGTCTGAAAAACACGTTTTGAAAAGTGTGATGTTACTGCCCCATAACTTACATGGGGTTGACCAAACTTGCAGAAACATGTTTATTTCTGCTGAAAAACACGTTTTGACCCTTTCTGCACACTGGGGTTAAGAGCTGAGTGTGTGGGCTCTTCTGATCCTTGCTGTTACAAGGAGATTCAGTTGTCTGAAAAAACGCGTTTATTTCGGGCTGAAAAACACCTTTTGAAAAGTGTGATGTTACTGCCCCATAACTTACATGGGGTTGACCAAACTTGCAGAAACATGTTTATTTCTGCTGAAAAACACGTTTTGACCCTTTCTGCACACTGGGGTTAAGAGCTGAGTGTGTGGGCTCTTCTGAGCCTTGCTGTTACATGGGGATTCAGTTGTCTGAAAAACGCGTTTATTTCGGGCTGAAAAACACGTTTTGAAAAGTGTGATGTTACTGCCCCATAACTTACATGGGGTTGACCAAACTTGCAGAAACATGTTTATTTCTGCTGAAAAACACGTTTTGACCCTTTCTGCACACTGGGGTTAAGAGCTGAGTGTGTGGGCACTTCTGAGCCTTGCTGTTACAAGGAGATTCATTTGTCTGAAAAAACGCGTTTATTTCGGGCTGAAAAACACGTTTTGAAAAGTGTGATGTTACTGCCCCATAACTTACATGGGGTTGACCAAACTTGCAGAAACATGTTTATTTCTGCTGAAAAACACGTTTTGACACTTTCTGTACACTGGGGTTAAGAGCTGAGTGTGTGGGCTCTTCTGAGCCTTGCTGTTACAAGGAGATTCAGTTGTCTGAAAAAACGCGTTTATTTCGGGCTGAAAAACACCTTTTGAAAAGTGTGATGTTACTGCCCCATAACTTACATGGGGTTGACCAAACTTGCAGAAACATGTTTATTTCTGCTGAAAAACACGTTTTGACCCTTTCTGCACACTGGGGTTAAGAGCTGTGTGTGTGGGCTCTTCTGAGCCTTGCTGTTACAAAGAGATTCATTTGTTTGAAAAAACGCGTTTATTTCGGGCTGAAAAACACGTTTTGAAAAGTGTGATGTTACTGCCCCATAACTTACATGGGGTTGACCAAACTTGCAGAAACATGTTTATTTCTGCTGAAAAACACGTTTTGACACTTTCTGTACACTGGGGTTAAGAGCTGAGTGTGTGGGCTCTTCTGAGCCTTGCTGTTACAAGGAGATTCAGTTGTCTGAAAAAACGCGTTTATTTCGGGCTGAAAAACACCTTTTGAAAAGTGTGATGTTACTGCCCCATAACTTACATGGGGTTGACCAAACTTGCAGAAACATGTTTATTTCTGCTGAAAAACACGTTTTGACCCTTTCTGCACACTGGGGTTAAGAGCTGTGTGTGTGGGCTCTTCTGAGCCTTGCTGTTACAAAGAGATTCATTTGTTTGAAAAAACGCGTTTATTTCGGGCTGAAAAACACGTTTTGAAAAGTGTGATGTTACTGCCCCATAACTTACATGGGGTTGACCAAACTTGCAGAAACATGTTTATTTCAGCTGAAAAACACGTTTTGACTCTTTCTGCACACTGGGGTTAAGGGCTGAGTGTGTGGGCACTTCTGAGCCTTGCTGTTACAAGTAGATTCAGTTGTCTGAAAAAACGCGTTTATTTCGGGCTGAAAAACACGTTTTGAAAAGTGTGATGTTACTGCCCCATAACTTACATGGGGTTGACCAAACTTGCAGAAACATGTTTATTTCTGCTGAAAAACACGTTTTGACCCTTTCTGCACACTGGGGTTAAGACCTGAGTGTGTGGGCTCTTCTGAGCCTTGCTGTTACATGGGGATTCAGTTGTCTGAAAAAACGCGTTTATTTCGGGCTGAAAAACACGTTTTGAAAAGTGTGATGTTACTGCCCCATAACTTACATGGGGTTGACCAAACTTGCAGAAACATGTTTATTTCTGCTGAAAAACACGTTTTGACCCTTTCTGCACACTGGGGTTAAGAGCTGAGTGTGTGGGCACTTCTGAGCCTTGCTGTTACAAGGAGATTCAGTTGTCTGAAAAAACGCGTTTATTTCGGGCTGAAAAACACGTTTTGAAAAGTGTGATGTTACTGCCCCATAACTTACATGGGGTTGACCAAACTTGCAGAAACATGTTTATTTCTGCTGAAAAACACGTTTTGACCCTTTCTGCACACTGGGGTTAAGAGCTGAGTGTGTGGGCTCTTCTGAGCATTGCTGTTACATGGGGATTCAGTTGTCTGAAAAAACGCGTTTATATCGGGCTGAAAAACACGTTTTGAGAAGTGTGATGTTACTGCCCCATAACTTACATGGGGTTGACCAAACTTGCAGAAACATGTTTATTTCTGCTGAAAAACACGTTTTGACCCTTTCTGCACACTGGGGTTAAGAGCTGAGTGTGTGGGCTCTTCTGATCCTTGCTGTTACAAGGAGATTCAGTTGTCTGAAAAAACGCGTTTATTTCGGGCTGAAAAACACCTTTTGAAAAGTGTGATGTTACTGCCCCATAACTTACATGGGGTTGACCAAACTTGCAGAAACATGTTTATTTCTGCTGAAAAACACGTTTTGACCCTTTCTGCACACTGGGGTTAAGAGCTGAGTGTGTGGGCACTTCTGAGCCTTGCTGTTACAAGGAGATTCAGTTGTCTGAAAAAACGCGTTTATTTCGGGCTGAAAAACACGTTTTGAAAAGTGTGATGTTACTGCCCCATAACTTACATGGGGTTGACCAAACTTGCAGAAACATGTTTATTTCTGCTGAAAAACACGTTTTGACACTTTCTGTACACTGGGGTTAAGAGCTGAGTGTGTGGGCTCTTCTGAGCCTTGCTGTTACAAGGAGATTCAGTTGTCTGAAAAAACGCGTTTATTTCGGGCTGAAAAACACCTTTTGAAAAGTGTGATGTTACTGCCCCATAACTTACATGGGGTTGACCAAACTTGCAGAAACATGTTTATTTCTGCTGAAAAACACGTTTTGACCCTTTCTGCACACTGGGGTTAAGAGCTGTGTGTGTGGGCTCTTCTGAGCCTTGCTGTTACAAAGAGATTCATTTGTTTGAAAAAACGCGTTTATTTCGGGCTGAAAAACACGTTTTGAAAAGTGTGATGTTACTGCCCCATAACTTACATGGGGTTGACCAAACTTGCAGAAACATGTTTATTTCAGCTGAAAAACACGTTTTGACTCTTTCTGCACACTGGGGTTAAGGGCTGAGTGTGTGGGCACTTCTGAGCCTTGCTGTTACAAGTAGATTCAGTTGTCTGAAAAAACGCGTTTATTTCGGGCTGAAAAACACGTTTTGAAAAGTGTGATGTTACTGCCCCATAACTTACATGGGGTTGACCAAACTTGCAGAAACATGTTTATTTCTGCTGAAAAACACGTTTTGACCCTTTCTGCACACTGGGGTTAAGAGCTGAGTGTGTGGGCTCTTCTGAGCATTGCTGTTACATGGGGATTCAGTTGTCTGAAAAACGCGTTTATTTCGGGCTGAAAAACACGTTTTGAAAAGTGTGATGTTACTGCCCCATAACTTACATGGGGTTGACCAAACTTGCAGAAACATGTTTATTTCTGCTGAAAAACACGTTTTGACCCTTTCTGCACACTGGGGTTAAGAGCTGAGTGTGTGGGCTCTTCTGAGCATTGCTGTTACATGGGGATTCAGTTGTCTGAAAAACGCGTTTATATCGGGCTGAAAAACACGTTTTGAGAAGTGTGATGTTACTGCCCCATAACTTACATGGGGTTGACCAAACTTGCAGAAACATGTTTATTTCTGCTGAAAAACACGTTTTGACCCTTTCTGCACACTGGGGTTAAGAGCTGAGTGTGTGGGCTCTTCTGATCCTTGCTGTTACAAGGAGATTCAGTTGTCTGAAAAAACGCGTTTATTTCGGGCTGAAAAACACCTTTTGAAAAGTGTGATGTTACTGCCCCATAACTTACATGGGGTTGACCAAACTTGCAGAAACATGTTTATTTCTGCTGAAAAACACGTTTTGACCCTTTCTGCACACTGGGGTTAAGAGCTGAGTGTGTGGGCTCTTCTGAGCTTTGCTGTTACAAGGAGATTCAGTTGTCTGAAAAAACGCGTTTATTTCGGGCTGAAAAACACCTTTTGAAAAGTGTGATGTTACTGCCCCATAACTTACATGGGGTTGACCAAACTTGCAGAAACATGTTTATTTCTGCTGAAAAACACGTTTTGACCCTTTCTGCACACTGGGGTTAAGAGCTGAGTGTGTGGGCTCTTCTGAGCCTTGCTGTTACAAGGAGATTCATTTGTCTGAAAAAACGCGTTTATTTCGGGCTGAAAAACACCTTTTGAAAAGTGTGATGTTACTGCCCCATAACTTACATGGGGTTGACCAAACTTGCAGAAACATGTTTATTTCTGCTGAAAAACAGGTTTTGAACCTTTCTGCACACTGGGGTTAAGGGCTGAGTGTGTGGGCACTTCTGAGCCTTGGTGTTACTAGTAGATTCAGCTGTCTGAAAAAACGCGTTTATTTCGGGCTGAAAAACACGTTTTGAAAAGTGTGATGTTACTGCCCCATAACTTACATGGGGTTGACCAAACTTGCAGAAACATGTTTATTTCTGCTGAAAAACACGTTTTCACCCTTTCTGCACACTGGAGTTAAGGGCTCAGTGTGTGGGCACTTCTGAGCCTTGCTGTTACAAGTAGATTCAGCTGTCTGAAAAAACGCGTTTATTTCGGGCTGAAAAACACCTTTTGAAAAGTGTGATGTTACTGCCCCATAACTTACATGGGGTTGACCAAACTTGCAGAAACATGTTTATTTCTGCTGAAAAACAGGTTTTGAACCTTTCTGCACACTGGGGTTAAGGGCTGAGTGTGTGGGCACTTCTGAGCCTTGGTGTTACTAGTAGATTCAGCTGTCTGAAAAAACGCGTTTATTTCGGGCTGAAAATCACGTTTTGAAAAGTGTGATGTTACTGCCCCATAACTTACATGGGGTTGACCAAACTTGCAGAAACATGTTTATTTCTGCTGAAAAACACGTTTTGACCCTTTCTGCACACTGGGGTTAAGACCTGAGTGTGTGGGCTCTTCTGAGCCTTGGTGTTACTAGTAGATTCAGCTGTCTGAAAAAACGCGTTTATTTCGGGCTGAAAAACACGTTTTGAAAAGTGTGATGTTACTGCCCATAACTTACATGGGGTTGACCAAACTTGCAGAAACATGTTTATTTCTGCTGAAAAACACGTTTTGACCCTTTCTGCACACTGGGGTTAAGGGCTGAGTGTGTGGGCACTTCTGAGCCTTGCTGTTACTAGTAGATTCAGCTGTCCGAAAAAACACGTTTATTTCGGGCTGAAAAACACGTTTTTAAAAGTGTGATGTTACTGCCCCATAACTTACATGGGGTTGACCAAACTTGCAGAAACATGTTTATTTCTGCTGAAAAACACGTTTTGACCCTTTCTGCACACTGGGGTTAAGAGCTGAGAGTGTGGGCTCTTCTGAGCCTTGCTGTTACAAGGAGATTCAGTTGTCTGAAAAAACGCGTTTATTTCGGGCTGAAAAACACCTTTTGAAAAGTGTGATGTTACTGCCCCATAACTTACATGGGGTTGACCAAACTTGCAGAAACATGTTTATTTCTGCTGAAAAACACGTTTTGACACTTTCTGTACACTGGGGTTAAGAGCTGAGTGTGTGGGCTCTTCTGAGCCTTGCTGTTACAAGGAGATTCAGTTGTCTGAAAAAACGCGTTTATTTCGGGCTGAAAAACACCTTTTGAAAAGTGTGATGTTACTGCCCCATAACTTACATGGGGTTGACCAAACTTGCAGAAACATGTTTATTTCTGCTGAAAAACACGTTTTGACCCTTTCTGCACACTGGGGTTAAGAGCTGTGTGTGTGGGCTCTTCTGAGCCTTGCTGTTACAAAGAGATTCATTTGTTTGAAAAAACGCGTTTATTTCGGGCTGAAAAACACGTTTTGAAAAGTGTGATGTTACTGCCCCATAACTTACATGGGGTTGACCAAACTTGCAGAAACATGTTTATTTCTGCTGAAAAACACGTTTTGACTCTTTCTGCACACTGGGGTTAAGGGCTGAGTGTGTGGGCACTTCTGAGCCTTGCTGTTACAAGTAGATTCAGTTGTCTGAAAAAACGCGTTTATTTCGGGCTGAAAAACACGTTTTGAAAAGTGTGATGTTACTGCCCCATAACTTACATGGGGTTGACCAAACTTGCAGAAACATGTTTATTTCTGCTGAAAAACACGTTTTGACCCTTTCTGCACACTGGGGTTAAGAGCTGAGTGTGTGGGCACTTCTGAGCCTTGCTGTTACAAGGAGATTCAGTTGTCTGAAAAAACGCGTTTATTTCGGGCTGAAAAACACGTTTTGAAAAGTGTGATGTTACTGCCCCATAACTTACATGGGGTTGACCAAACTTGCAGAAACATGTTTATTTCTGCTGAAAAACACGTTTTCACCCTTTCTGCACACTGGAGTTAAGGGCTGAGTGTGTGGGCACTTCTGAGCCTTGCTGTTACAAGTAGATTCAGTTGTCTGAAAAAACGCGTTTATTTCGGGCTGAAAAACACCTTTTGAAAAGTGTGATGTTACTGCCCCATAACTTACATGGGGTTGACCAAACTTGCAGAAACATGTTTATTTCTGCTGAAAAACACGTTTTGTCCCTTTCTGCACACTGGGGTTAAGACCTGAGTGTGTGGGCTCTTCTGAGCTTTGCTGTTACAAGGAGATTCAGTTGTCTGAAAAAACGCGTTTATTTCGGGCTGAAAAACACGTTTTGAAAAGTGTGATGTTACTGCCCCATAACTTACATGGGGTTGACCAAACTTGCAGAAACATATTTATTTCTGCTGAAAAACACGTTTTGAACCTTTCTGCACACTGGGGTTAAGGGCTGAGTGTGTGGGCACTTCTGAGCCTTGGTGTTACTAGTAGATTCAACTATCTGAAAAAACGCGTTTATTTCGGTCTGAAAAACACGTTTTGAAAAGTGTGATGTTACTGCCCCATAACTTACATGGGGTTGACCAAACTTGCAGAAACATGTTTATTTCTGCTGAAAAACACGTTTTGACCCTTTCTGCACACTGGGGTTAAGAGCTGAGTGTGTGGGCTCTTCTGAGCCTTGCTGTTACATGGGGATTCAGTTGTCTGAAAAACGCGTTTATTTCGGGCTGAAAAACACGTTTTGAAAAGTGTGATGTTACTGCCCCATAACTTACATGGGGTTGACCAAACTTGCAGAAACATGTTTATTTCTGCTGAAAAACACGTTTTGACCCTTTCTGCACACTGGGGTTAAGAGCTGAGTGTGTGGGCTCTTCTGAGCATTGCTGTTACATGGGGATTCAGTTGTCTGAAAAAACGCGTTTATATCGGGCTGAAAAACACGTTTTGAGAAGTGTGATGTTACTGCCCCATAACTTACATGGGGTTGACCAAACTTGCAGAAACATGTTTATTTCTGCTGAAAAACACGTTTTGACCCTTTCTGCACACTGGGGTTAAGAGCTGAGTGTGTGGGCTCTTCTGATCCTTGCTGTTACAAGGAGATTCAGTTGTCTGAAAAACGCGTTTATTTCGGGCTGAAAAACACCTTTTGAAAAGTGTGATGTTACTGCCCCATAACTTACATGGGGTTGACCAAACTTGCAGAAACATGTTTATTTCTGCTGAAAAACACGTTTTGACCCTTTCTGCACACTGGGGTTAAGAGCTGAGTGTGTGGGCTCTTCTGAGCCTTGCTGTTACATGGGGATTCAGTTGTCTGAAAAACGCGTTTATTTCGGGCTGAAAAACACGTTTTGAAAAGTGTGATGTTACTGCCCCATAACTTACATGGGGTTGACCAAACTTGCAGAAACATGTTTATTTCTGCTGAAAAACACGTTTTGACCCTTTCTGCACACTGGGGTTAAGAGCTGAGTGTGTGGGCACTTCTGAGCCTTGCTGTTACAAGGAGATTCATTTGTCTGAAAAAACGCGTTTATTTCGGGCTGAAAAACACGTTTTGAAAAGTGTGATGTTACTGCCCCATAACTTACATGGGGTTGACCAAACTTGCAGAAACATGTTTATTTCTGCTGAAAAACACGTTTTGACACTTTCTGTACACTGGGGTTAAGAGCTGAGTGTGTGGGCTCTTCTGAGCCTTGCTGTTACAAGGAGATTCAGTTGTCTGAAAAAACGCGTTTATTTCGGGCTGAAAAACACCTTTTGAAAAGTGTGATGTTACTGCCCCATAACTTACATGGGGTTGACCAAACTTGCAGAAACATGTTTATTTCTGCTGAAAAACACGTTTTGACCCTTTCTGCACACTGGGGTTAAGAGCTGTGTGTGTGGGCTCTTCTGAGCCTTGCTGTTACAAAGAGATTCATTTGTTTGAAAAAACGCGTTTATTTCGGGCTGAAAAACACTTTTTGAAAAGTGTGATGTTACTGCCCCATAACTTACATGGGGTTGACCAAACTTGCAGAAACATGTTTATTTCAGCTGAAAAACACGTTTTGACTCTTTCTGCACACTGGGGTTAAGGGCTGAGTGTGTGGGCACTTCTGAGCCTTGCTGTTACAAGTAGATTCAGTTGTCTGAAAAAACGCGTTCATTTCGGGCTGAAAAACACGTTTTGAAAAGTGTGATGTTACTGCCCCATAACTTACATGGGGTTGACCAAACTTGCAGAAACATGTTTATTTCTGCTGAAAAACACGTTTTGACCCTTTCTGCACACTGGGGTTAAGACCTGAGTGTGTGGGCTCTTCTGAGCCTTGCTGTTACATGGGGATTCAGTTGTCTGAAAAAACGCGTTTATTTCGGGCTGAAAAACACGTTTTGAAAAGTGTGATGTTACTGCCCCATAACTTACATGGGGTTGACCAAACTTGCAGAAACATGTTTATTTCTGCTGAAAAACACGTTTTGACCCTTTCTGCACACTGGGGTTAAGAGCTGAGTGTGTGGGCACTTCTGAGCCTTGCTGTTACAAGGAGATTCAGTTGTCTGAAAAAACGCGTTTATTTCGGGCTGAAAAACACGTTTTGAAAAGTGTGATGTTACTGCCCCATAACTTACATGGGGTTGACCAAACTTGCAGAAACATGTTTATTTCTGCTGAAAAACACGTTTTCACCCTTTCTGCACACTGGAGTTAAGGGCTGAGTGTGTGGGCACTTCTGAGCCTTGCTGTTACAAGTAGATTCAGTTGTCTGAAAAAACGCGTTTATTTCGGGCTGAAAAACACGTTTTGAAAAGTGTGATGTTACTGCCCCATAACTTACATGGGGTTGACCAAACTTGCAGAAACATGTTTATTTCTGCTGAAAAACACGTTTTGACCCTTTCTGCACACTGGGGTTAAGACCTGAGTGTGTGGGCTCTTCTGAGCTTTGCTGTTACAAGGAGATTCAGTTGTCTGAAAAAACGCGTTTATTTCGGGCTGAAAAACACGTTTTGAAAAGTGTGATGTTACTGCCCCATAACTTACATGGGGTTGACCAAACTTGCAGAAACATATTTATTTCTGCTGAAAAACACGTTTTGAACCTTTCTGCACACTGGGGTTAAGGGCTGAGTGTGTGGGCACTTCTGAGCCTTGGTGTTACTAGTAGATTCAACTATCTGAAAAAACGCGTTTATTTCGGTCTGAAAAACACGTTTTGAAAAGTGTGATGTTACTGCCCCATAACTTACATGGGGTTGACCAAACTTGCAGAAACATGTTTATTTCTGCTGAAAAACACGTTTTGACCCTTTCTGCACACTGGGGTTAAGAGCTGAGTGTGTGGGCTCTTCTGAGCCTTGCTGTTACATGGGGATTCAGTTGTCTGAAAAACGCGTTTATTTCGGGCTGAAAAACACGTTTTGAAAAGTGTGATGTTACTGCCCCATAACTTACATGGGGTTGACCAAACTTGCAGAAACATGTTTATTTCTGCTGAAAAACACGTTTTGACCCTTTCTGCACACTGGGGTTAAGAGCTGAGTGTGTGGGCTCTTCTGAGCATTGCTGTTACATGGGGATTCAGTTGTCTGAAAAAACGCGTTTATATCGGGCTGAAAAACACGTTTTGAGAAGTGTGATGTTACTGCCCCATAACTTACATGGGGTTGACCAAACTTGCAGAAACATGTTTATTTCTGCTGAAAAACACGTTTTGACCCTTTCTGCACACTGGGGTTAAGAGCTGAGTGTGTGGGCTCTTCTGATCCTTGCTGTTACAAGGAGATTCAGTTGTCTGAAAAAACGCGTTTATTTCGGGCTGAAAAACACCTTTTGAAAAGTGTGATGTTACTGCCCCATAACTTACATGGGGTTGACCAAACTTGCAGAAACATGTTTATTTCTGCTGAAAAACACGTTTTGACCCTTTCTGCACACTGGGGTTAAGAGCTGAGTGTGTGGGCTCTTCTGAGCCTTGCTGTTACATGGGGATTCAGTTGTCTGAAAAACGCGTTTATTTCGGGCTGAAAAACACGTTTTGAAAAGTGTGATGTTACTGCCCCATAACTTACATGGGGTTGACCAAACTTGCAGAAACATGTTTATTTCTGCTGAAAAACACGTTTTGACCCTTTCTGCACACTGGGGTTAAGAGCTGAGTGTGTGGGCACTTCTGAGCCTTGCTGTTACAAGGAGATTCATTTGTCTGAAAAAACGCGTTTATTTCGGGCTGAAAAACACGTTTTGAAAAGTGTGATGTTACTGCCCCATAACTTACATGGGGTTGACCAAACTTGCAGAAACATGTTTATTTCTGCTGAAAAACACGTTTTGACACTTTCTGTACACTGGGGTTAAGAGCTGAGTGTGTGGGCTCTTCTGAGCCTTGCTGTTACAAGGAGATTCAGTTGTCTGAAAAAACGCGTTTATTTCGGGCTGAAAAACACCTTTTGAAAAGTGTGATGTTACTGCCCCATAACTTACATGGGGTTGACCAAACTTGCAGAAACATGTTTATTTCTGCTGAAAAACACGTTTTGACCCTTTCTGCACACTGGGGTTAAGAGCTGTGTGTGTGGGCTCTTCTGAGCCTTGCTGTTACAAAGAGATTCATTTGTTTGAAAAAACGCGTTTATTTCGGGCTGAAAAACACGTTTTGAAAAGTGTGATGTTACTGCCCCATAACTTACATGGGGTTGACCAAACATGCAGAAACATGTTTATTTCAGCTGAAAAACACGTTTTGACTCTTTCTGCACACTGGGGTTAAGGGCTGAGTGTGTGGGCACTTCTGAGCCTTGCTGTTACAAGTAGATTCAGTTGTCTGAAAAAACGCGTTTATTTCGGGCTGAAAAACACGTTTTGAAAAGTGTGATGTTACTGCCCCATAACTTACATGGGGTTGACCAAACTTGCAGAAACATGTTTATTTCTGCTGAAAAACACGTTTTGACCCTTTCTGCACACTGGGGTTAAGACCTGAGTGTGTGGGCTCTTCTGAGCCTTGCTGTTACATGGGGATTCAGTTGTCTGAAAAAACGCGTTTAT
Organism: Lepisosteus oculatus; assembly: GCF_040954835.1. Taxonomy (NCBI): domain Eukaryota; kingdom Metazoa; phylum Chordata; class Actinopteri; order Semionotiformes; family Lepisosteidae; genus Lepisosteus; species Lepisosteus oculatus. The sequence continues at coordinate 20,172 of NW_027168289.1, forward strand.
TTCGGGCTGAAAAACACGTTTTGAAAAGTGTGATGTTACTGCCCCATAACTTACATGGGGTTGACCAAACTTGCAGAAACATGTTTATTTCTGCTGAAAAACACGTTTTGACCCTTTCTGCACACTGGGGTTAAGAGCTGAGTGTGTGGGCACTTCTGAGCCTTGCTGTTACAAGGAGATTCAGTTGTCTGAAAAAACGCGTTTATTTCGGGCTGAAAAACACGTTTTGAAAAGTGTGATGTTACTGCCCCATAACTTACATGGGGTTGACCAAACTTGCAGAAACATGTTTATTTCTGCTGAAAAACACGTTTTCACCCTTTCTGCACACTGGGGTTAAGAGCTGAGTGTGTGGGCACTTCTGAGCCTTGCTGTTACAAGGAGATTCAGTTGTCTGAAAAAACGCGTTTATTTCGGGCTGAAAAACACGTTTTGAAAAGTGTGATGTTACTGCCCCATAACTTACATGGGGTTGACCAAACTTGCAGAAACATGTTTATTTCTGCTGAAAAACACGTTTTCACCCTTTCTGCACACTGGAGTTAAGGGCTGAGTGTGTGGGCACTTCTGAGCCTTGCTATAACAAGTAGATTCAGTTGTCTGAAAAAACGCGTTTATTTCGGGCTGAAAAACACGTTTTGAAAAGTGTGATGTTACTGCCCTATAACTTACATGGGGTTGACCAAACTTGCAGAAACATGTTTATTTCTGCTGAAAAACACGTTTTTACCCTTTCTGCACACTGGGGTTAAGACCTGAGTGTGTGGGCTCTTCTGAGCTTTGCTGTTACAAGGAGATTCAGTTGTCTGAAAAAACGCGTTTATTTCGGGCTGAAAAACACGTTTTGAAAAGTGTGATGTTACTGCCCCATAACTTACATGGGGTTGACCAAACTTGCAGAAACATATTTATTTCTGCTGAAAAACACGTTTTGAACCTTTCTGCACACTGGGGTTAAGGGCTGAGTGTGTGGGCACTTCTGAGCCTTGGTGTTACTAGTAGATTCAACTATCTGAAAAAACGCGTTTATTTCGGTCTGAAAAACACGTTTTGAAAAGTGTGATGTTACTGCCCCATAACTTACATGGGGTTGACCAAACTTGCAGAAACATGTTTATTTCTGCTGAAAAACACGTTTTGACCCTTTCTGCACACTGGGGTTAAGAGCTGAGTGTGTGGGCTCTTCTGAGCCTTGCTGTTACATGGGGATTCAGTTGTCTGAAAAACGCGTTTATTTCGGGCTGAAAAACACGTTTTGAAAAGTGTGATGTTACTGCCCCATAACTTACATGGGGTTGACCAAACTTGCAGAAACATGTTTATTTCTGCTGAAAAACACGTTTTGACCCTTTCTGCACACTGGGGTTAAGAGCTGAGTGTGTGGGCTCTTCTGAGCATTGCTGTTACATGGGGATTCAGTTGTCTGAAAAAACGCGTTTATATCGGGCTGAAAAACACGTTTTGAGAAGTGTGATGTTACTGCCCCATAACTTACATGGGGTTGACCAAACTTGCAGAAACATGTTTATTTCTGCTGAAAAACACGTTTTGACCCTTTCTGCACACTGGGGTTAAGAGCTGAGTGTGTGGGCTCTTCTGATCCTTGCTGTTACAAGGAGATTCAGTTGTCTGAAAAAACGCGTTTATTTCGGGCTGAAAAACACCTTTTGAAAAGTGTGATGTTACTGCCCCATAACTTACATGGGGTTGACCAAACTTGCAGAAACATGTTTATTTCTGCTGAAAAACACGTTTTGACCCTTTCTGCACACTGGGGTTAAGAGCTGAGTGTGTGGGCACTTCTGAGCCTTGCTGTTACAAGGAGATTCAGTTGTCTGAAAAAACGCGTTTATTTCGGGCTGAAAAACACGTTTTGAAAAGTGTGATGTTACTGCCCCATAACTTACATGGGGTTGACCAAACTTGCAGAAACATGTTTATTTCTGCTGAAAAACACGTTTTGACACTTTCTGTACACTGGGGTTAAGAGCTGAGTGTGTGGGCTCTTCTGAGCCTTGCTGTTACAAGGAGATTCAGTTGTCTGAAAAAACGCGTTTATTTCGGGCTGAAAAACACCTTTTGAAAAGTGTGATGTTACTGCCCCATAACTTACATGGGGTTGACCAAACTTGCAGAAACATGTTTATTTCTGCTGAAAAACACGTTTTGACCCTTTCTGCACACTGGGGTTAAGAGCTGTGTGTGTGGGCTCTTCTGAGCCTTGCTGTTACAAAGAGATTCATTTGTTTGAAAAAACGCGTTTATTTCGGGCTGAAAAACACGTTTTGAAAAGTGTGATGTTACTGCCCCATAACTTACATGGGGTTGACCAAACTTGCAGAAACATGTTTATTTCAGCTGAAAAACACGTTTTGACTCTTTCTGCACACTGGGGTTAAGGGCTGAGTGTGTGGGCACTTCTGAGCCTTGCTGTTACAAGTAGATTCAGTTGTCTGAAAAAACGCGTTTATTTCGGGCTGAAAAACACGTTTTGAAAAGTGTGATGTTACTGCCCCATAACTTACATGGGGTTGACCAAACTTGCAGAAACATGTTTATTTCTGCTGAAAAACACGTTTTGACCCTTTCTGCACACTGGGGTTAAGAGCTGAGTGTGTGGGCTCTTCTGAGCATTGCTGTTACATGGGGATTCAGTTGTCTGAAAAACGCGTTTATTTCGGGCTGAAAAACACGTTTTGAAAAGTGTGATGTTACTGCCCCATAACTTACATGGGGTTGACCAAACTTGCAGAAACATGTTTATTTCTGCTGAAAAACACGTTTTGACCCTTTCTGCACACTGGGGTTAAGAGCTGAGTGTGTGGGCTCTTCTGAGCATTGCTGTTACATGGGGATTCAGTTGTCTGAAAAAACGCGTTTATATCGGGCTGAAAAACACGTTTTGAGAAGTGTGATGTTACTGCCCCATAACTTACATGGGGTTGACCAAACTTGCAGAAACATGTTTATTTCTGCTGAAAAACACGTTTTGACCCTTTCTGCACACTGGGGTTAAGAGCTGAGTGTGTGGGCTCTTCTGATCCTTGCTGTTACAAGGAGATTCAGTTGTCTGAAAAAACGCGTTTATTTCGGGCTGAAAAACACCTTTTGAAAAGTGTGATGTTACTGCCCCATAACTTACATGGGGTTGACCAAACTTGCAGAAACATGTTTATTTCTGCTGAAAAACACGTTTTGACCCTTTCTGCACACTGGGGTTAAGAGCTGAGTGTGTGGGCTCTTCTGAGCTTTGCTGTTACAAGGAGATTCAGTTGTCTGAAAAAACGCGTTTATTTCGGGCTGAAAAACACCTTTTGAAAAGTGTGATGTTACTGCCCCATAACTTACATGGGGTTGACCAAACTTGCAGAAACATGTTTATTTCTGCTGAAAAACACGTTTTGACCCTTTCTGCACACTGGGGTTAAGAGCTGAGTGTGTGGGCTCTTCTGAGCCTTGCTGTTACAAGGAGATTCATTTGTCTGAAAAAACGCGTTTATTTCGGGCTGAAAAACACCTTTTGAAAAGTGTGATGTTACTGCCCCATAACTTACATGGGGTTGACCAAACTTGCAGAAACATGTTTATTTCTGCTGAAAAACAGGTTTTGAACCTTTCTGCACACTGGGGTTAAGGGCTGAGTGTGTGGGCACTTCTGAGCCTTGGTGTTACTAGTAGATTCAGCTGTCTGAAAAAACGCGTTTATTTCGGGCTGAAAAACACGTTTTGAAAAGTGTGATGTTACTGCCCCATAACTTACATGGGGTTGACCAAACTTGCAGAAACATGTTTATTTCTGCTGAAAAACACGTTTTCACCCTTTCTGCACACTGGAGTTAAGGGCTCAGTGTGTGGGCACTTCTGAGCCTTGCTGTTACAAGTAGATTCAGCTGTCTGAAAAAACGCGTTTATTTCGGGCTGAAAAACACCTTTTGAAAAGTGTGATGTTACTGCCCCATAACTTACATGGGGTTGACCAAACTTGCAGAAACATGTTTATTTCTGCTGAAAAACAGGTTTTGAACCTTTCTGCACACTGGGGTTAAGGGCTGAGTGTGTGGGCACTTCTGAGCCTTGGTGTTACTAGTAGATTCAGCTGTCTGAAAAAACGCGTTTATTTCGGGCTGAAAATCACGTTTTGAAAAGTGTGATGTTACTGCCCCATAACTTACATGGGGTTGACCAAACTTGCAGAAACATGTTTATTTCTGCTGAAAAACACGTTTTGACCCTTTCTGCACACTGGGGTTAAGACCTGAGTGTGTGGGCTCTTCTGAGCCTTGGTGTTACTAGTAGATTCAGCTGTCTGAAAAAACGCGTTTATTTCGGGCTGAAAAACACGTTTTGAAAAGTGTGATGTTACTGCCCATAACTTACATGGGGTTGACCAAACTTGCAGAAACATGTTTATTTCTGCTGAAAAACACGTTTTGACCCTTTCTGCACACTGGGGTTAAGGGCTGAGTGTGTGGGCACTTCTGAGCCTTGCTGTTACTAGTAGATTCAGCTGTCCGAAAAAACACGTTTATTTCGGGCTGAAAAACACGTTTTTAAAAGTGTGATGTTACTGCCCCATAACTTACATGGGGTTGACCAAACTTGCAGAAACATGTTTATTTCTGCTGAAAAACACGTTTTGACCCTTTCTGCACACTGGGGTTAAGAGCTGAGAGTGTGGGCTCTTCTGAGCCTTGCTGTTACAAGGAGATTCAGTTGTCTGAAAAAACGCGTTTATTTCGGGCTGAAAAACACGTTTTGAAAAGTGTGATGTTACTGCCCCATAACTTACATGGGGTTGACCAAACTTGCAGAAACATGTTTATTTCTGCTGAAAAACACGTTTTGACACTTTCTGTACACTGGGGTTAAGAGCTGAGTGTGTGGGCTCTTCTGAGCCTTGCTGTTACAAGGAGATTCAGTTGTCTGAAAAAACGCGTTTATTTCGGGCTGAAAAACACCTTTTGAAAAGTGTGATGTTACTGCCCCATAACTTACATGGGGTTGACCAAACTTGCAGAAACATGTTTATTTCTGCTGAAAAACACGTTTTGACCCTTTCTGCACACTGGGGTTAAGAGCTGAGTGTGTGGGCACTTCTGAGCCTTGCTGTTACAAGGAGATTCAGTTGTCTGAAAAAACGCGTTTATTTCGGGCTGAAAAACACGTTTTGAAAAGTGTGATGTTACTGCCCCATAACTTACATGGGGTTGACCAAACTTGCAGAAACATGTTTATTTCTGCTGAAAAACACGTTTTCACCCTTTCTGCACACTGGAGTTAAGGGCTGAGTGTGTGGGCACTTCTGAGCCTTGCTGTTACAAGTAGATTCAGTTGTCTGAAAAAACGCGTTTATTTCGGGCTGAAAAACACCTTTTGAAAAGTGTGATGTTACTGCCCCATAACTTACATGGGGTTGACCAAACTTGCAGAAACATGTTTATTTCTGCTGAAAAACACGTTTTGTCCCTTTCTGCACACTGGGGTTAAGACCTGAGTGTGTGGGCTCTTCTGAGCTTTGCTGTTACAAGGAGATTCAGTTGTCTGAAAAAACGCGTTTATTTCGGGCTGAAAAACACGTTTTGAAAAGTGTGATGTTACTGCCCCATAACTTACATGGGGTTGACCAAACTTGCAGAAACATATTTATTTCTGCTGAAAAACACGTTTTGAACCTTTCTGCACACTGGGGTTAAGGGCTGAGTGTGTGGGCACTTCTGAGCCTTGGTGTTACTAGTAGATTCAACTATCTGAAAAAACGCGTTTATTTCGGTCTGAAAAACACGTTTTGAAAAGTGTGATGTTACTGCCCCATAACTTACATGGGGTTGACCAAACTTGCAGAAACATGTTTATTTCTGCTGAAAAACACGTTTTGACCCTTTCTGCACACTGGGGTTAAGAGCTGAGTGTGTGGGCTCTTCTGAGCCTTGCTGTTACATGGGGATTCAGTTGTCTGAAAAACGCGTTTATTTCGGGCTGAAAAACACGTTTTGAAAAGTGTGATGTTACTGCCCCATAACTTACATGGGGTTGACCAAACTTGCAGAAACATGTTTATTTCTGCTGAAAAACACGTTTTGACCCTTTCTGCACACTGGGGTTAAGAGCTGAGTGTGTGGGCTCTTCTGAGCATTGCTGTTACATGGGGATTCAGTTGTCTGAAAAAACGCGTTTATATCGGGCTGAAAAACACGTTTTGAGAAGTGTGATGTTACTGCCCCATAACTTACATGGGGTTGACCAAACTTGCAGAAACATGTTTATTTCTGCTGAAAAACACGTTTTGACCCTTTCTGCACACTGGGGTTAAGAGCTGAGTGTGTGGGCTCTTCTGATCCTTGCTGTTACAAGGAGATTCAGTTGTCTGAAAAAACGCGTTTATTTCGGGCTGAAAAACACCTTTTGAAAAGTGTGATGTTACTGCCCCATAACTTACATGGGGTTGACCAAACTTGCAGAAACATGTTTATTTCTGCTGAAAAACACGTTTTGACCCTTTCTGCACACTGGGGTTAAGAGCTGAGTGTGTGGGCTCTTCTGAGCCTTGCTGTTACATGGGGATTCAGTTGTCTGAAAAACGCGTTTATTTCGGGCTGAAAAACACGTTTTGAAAAGTGTGATGTTACTGCCCCATAACTTACATGGGGTTGACCAAACTTGCAGAAACATGTTTATTTCTGCTGAAAAACACGTTTTGACCCTTTCTGCACACTGGGGTTAAGAGCTGAGTGTGTGGGCACTTCTGAGCCTTGCTGTTACAAGGAGATTCATTTGTCTGAAAAAACGCGTTTATTTCGGGCTGAAAAACACGTTTTGAAAAGTGTGATGTTACTGCCCCATAACTTACATGGGGTTGACCAAACTTGCAGAAACATGTTTATTTCTGCTGAAAAACACGTTTTGACACTTTCTGTACACTGGGGTTAAGAGCTGAGTGTGTGGGCTCTTCTGAGCCTTGCTGTTACAAGGAGATTCAGTTGTCTGAAAAAACGCGTTTATTTCGGGCTGAAAAACACCTTTTGAAAAGTGTGATGTTACTGCCCCATAACTTACATGGGGTTGACCAAACTTGCAGAAACATGTTTATTTCTGCTGAAAAACACGTTTTGACCCTTTCTGCACACTGGGGTTAAGAGCTGTGTGTGTGGGCTCTTCTGAGCCTTGCTGTTACAAAGAGATTCATTTGTTTGAAAAAACGCGTTTATTTCGGGCTGAAAAACACGTTTTGAAAAGTGTGATGTTACTGCCCCATAACTTACATGGGGTTGACCAAACTTGCAGAAACATGTTTATTTCAGCTGAAAAACACGTTTTGACTCTTTCTGCACACTGGGGTTAAGGGCTGAGTGTGTGGGCACTTCTGAGCCTTGCTGTTACAAGTAGATTCAGTTGTCTGAAAAAACGCGTTTATTTCGGGCTGAAAAACACGTTTTGAAAAGTGTGATGTTACTGCCCCATAACTTACATGGGGTTGACCAAACTTGCAGAAACATGTTTATTTCTGCTGAAAAACACGTTTTGACCCTTTCTGCACACTGGGGTTAAGACCTGAGTGTGTGGGCTCTTCTGAGCCTTGCTGTTACATGGGGATTCAGTTGTCTGAAAAAACGCGTTTATTTCGGGCTGAAAAACACGTTTTGAAAAGTGTGATGTTACTGCCCCATAACTTACATGGGGTTGACCAAACTTGCAGAAACATGTTTATTTCTGCTGAAAAACACGTTTTGACCCTTTCTGCACACTGGGGTTAAGAGCTGTGTGTGTGGGCTCTTCTGAGCCTTGCTGTTACAAAGAGATTCATTTGTTTGAAAAAACGCGTTTATTTCGGGCTGAAAAACACGTTTTGAAAAGTGTGATGTTACTGCCCCATAACTTACATGGGGTTGACCAAACTTGCAGAAACATGTTTATTTCAGCTGAAAAACACGTTTTGACTCTTTCTGCACACTGGGGTTAAGGGCTGAGTGTGTGGGCACTTCTGAGCCTTGCTGTTACAAGTAGATTCAGTTGTCTGAAAAAACGCGTTTATTTCGGGCTGAAAAACACGTTTTGAAAAGTGTGATGTTACTGCCCCATAACTTACATGGGGTTGACCAAACTTGCAGAAACATGTTTATTTCTGCTGAAAAACACGTTTTGACCCTTTCTGCACACTGGGGTTAAGAGCTGAGTGTGTGGGCTCTTCTGAGCATTGCTGTTACATGGGGATTCAGTTGTCTGAAAAAACGCGTTTATATCGGGCTGAAAAACACGTTTTGAGAAGTGTGATGTTACTGCCCCATAACTTACATGGGGTTGACCAAACTTGCAGAAACATGTTTATTTCTGCTGAAAAACACGTTTTGACCCTTTCTGCACACTGGGGTTAAGAGCTGAGTGTGTGGGCTCTTCTGATCCTTGCTGTTACAAGGAGATTCAGTTGTCTGAAAAAACGCGTTTATTTCGGGCTGAAAAACACCTTTTGAAAAGTGTGATGTTACTGCCCCATAACTTACATGGGGTTGACCAAACTTGCAGAAACATGTTTATTTCTGCTGAAAAACACGTTTTGACCCTTTCTGCACACTGGGGTTAAGAGCTGAGTGTGTGGGCTCTTCTGAGCATTGCTGTTACATGGGGATTCAGTTGTCTGAAAAAACGCGTTTATATCGGGCTGAAAAACACGTTTTGAGAAGTGTGATGTTACTGCCCCATAACTTACATGGGGTTGACCAAACTTGCAGAAACATGTTTATTTCTGCTGAAAAACACGTTTTGACCCTTTCTGCACACTGGGGTTAAGAGCTGAGTGTGTGGGCTCTTCTGATCCTTGCTGTTACAAGGAGATTCAGTTGTCTGAAAAAACGCGTTTATTTCGGGCTGAAAAACACCTTTTGAAAAGTGTGATGTTACTGCCCCATAACTTACATGGGGTTGACCAAACTTGCAGAAACATGTTTATTTCTGCTGAAAAACACGTTTTGACCCTTTCTGCACACTGGGGTTAAGAGCTGAGTGTGTGGGCTCTTCTGAGCCTTGCTGTTACATGGGGATTCAGTTGTCTGAAAAACGCGTTTATTTCGGGCTGAAAAACACGTTTTGAAAAGTGTGATGTTACTGCCCCATAACTTACATGGGGTTGACCAAACTTGCAGAAACATGTTTATTTCTGCTGAAAAACACGTTTTGACCCTTTCTGCACACTGGGGTTAAGAGCTGAGTGTGTGGGCACTTCTGAGCCTTGCTGTTACAAGGAGATTCATTTGTCTGAAAAAACGCGTTTATTTCGGGCTGAAAAACACGTTTTGAAAAGTGTGATGTTACTGCCCCATAACTTACATGGGGTTGACCAAACTTGCAGAAACATGTTTATTTCTGCTGAAAAACACGTTTTGACACTTTCTGTACACTGGGGTTAAGAGCTGAGTGTGTGGGCTCTTCTGAGCCTTGCTGTTACAAGGAGATTCAGTTGTCTGAAAAAACGCGTTTATTTCGGGCTGAAAAACACCTTTTGAAAAGTGTGATGTTACTGCCCCATAACTTACATGGGGTTGACCAAACTTGCAGAAACATGTTTATTTCTGCTGAAAAACACGTTTTGACCCTTTCTGCACACTGGGGTTAAGAGCTGTGTGTGTGGGCTCTTCTGAGCCTTGCTGTTACAAAGAGATTCATTTGTTTGAAAAAACGCGTTTATTTCGGGCTGAAAAACACGTTTTGAAAAGTGTGATGTTACTGCCCCATAACTTACATGGGGTTGACCAAACTTGCAGAAACATGTTTATTTCAGCTGAAAAACACGTTTTGACTCTTTCTGCACACTGGGGTTAAGGGCTGAGTGTGTGGGCACTTCTGAGCCTTGCTGTTACAAGTAGATTCAGTTGTCTGAAAAAACGCGTTTATTTCGGGCTGAAAAACACGTTTTGAAAAGTGTGATGTTACTGCCCCATAACTTACATGGGGTTGACCAAACTTGCAGAAACATGTTTATTTCTGCTGAAAAACACGTTTTGACCCTTTCTGCACACTGGGGTTAAGACCTGAGTGTGTGGGCTCTTCTGAGCCTTGCTGTTACATGGGGATTCAGTTGTCTGAAAAAACGCGTTTATTTCGGGCTGAAAAACACGTTTTGAAAAGTGTGATGTTACTGCCCCATAACTTACATGGGGTTGACCAAACTTGCAGAAACATGTTTATTTCTGCTGAAAAACACGTTTTGACCCTTTCTGCACACTGGGGTTAAGAGCTGAGTGTGTGGGCACTTCTGAGCCTTGCTGTTACAAGGAGATTCAGTTGTCTGAAAAAACGCGTTTATTTCGGGCTGAAAAACACGTTTTGAAAAGTGTGATGTTACTGCCCCATAACTTACATGGGGTTGACCAAACTTGCAGAAACATGTTTATTTCTGCTGAAAAACACGTTTTCACCCTTTCTGCACACTGGAGTTAAGGGCTGAGTGTGTGGGCACTTCTGAGCCTTGCTGTTACAAGTAGATTCAGTTGTCTGAAAAAACGCGTTTATTTCGGGCTGAAAAACACGTTTTGAAAAGTGTGATGTTACTGCCCCATAACTTACATGGGGTTGACCAAACTTGCAGAAACATGTTTATTTCTGCTGAAAAACACGTTTTGACCCTTTCTGCACACTGGGGTTAAGACCTGAGTGTGTGGGCTCTTCTGAGCTTTGCTGTTACAAGGAGATTCAGTTGTCTGAAAAAACGCGTTTATTTCGGGCTGAAAAACACGTTTTGAAAAGTGTGATGTTACTGCCCCATAACTTACATGGGGTTGACCAAACTTGCAGAAACATATTTATTTCTGCTGAAAAACACGTTTTGAACCTTTCTGCACACTGGGGTTAAGGGCTGAGTGTGTGGGCACTTCTGAGCCTTGGTGTTACTAGTAGATTCAACTATCTGAAAAAACGCGTTTATTTCGGTCTGAAAAACACGTTTTGAAAAGTGTGATGTTACTGCCCCATAACTTACATGGGGTTGACCAAACTTGCAGAAACATGTTTATTTCTGCTGAAAAACACGTTTTGACCCTTTCTGCACACTGGGGTTAAGAGCTGAGTGTGTGGGCTCTTCTGAGCCTTGCTGTTACATGGGGATTCAGTTGTCTGAAAAACGCGTTTATTTCGGGCTGAAAAACACGTTTTGAAAAGTGTGATGTTACTGCCCCATAACTTACATGGGGTTGACCAAACTTGCAGAAACATGTTTATTTCTGCTGAAAAACACGTTTTGACCCTTTCTGCACACTGGGGTTAAGAGCTGAGTGTGTGGGCTCTTCTGAGCCTTGCTGTTACATGGGGATTCAGTTGTCTGAAAAACGCGTTTATTTCGGGCTGAAAAACACGTTTTGAAAAGTGTGATGTTACTGCCCCATAACTTACATGGGGTTGACCAAACTTGCAGAAACATGTTTATTTCTGCTGAAAAACACGTTTTGACCCTTTCTGCACACTGGGGTTAAGAGCTGAGTGTGTGGGCACTTCTGAGCCTTGCTGTTACAAGGAGATTCATTTGTCTGAAAAAACGCGTTTATTTCGGGCTGAAAAACACGTTTTGAAAAGTGTGATGTTACTGCCCCATAACTTACATGGGGTTGACCAAACTTGCAGAAACATGTTTATTTCTGCTGAAAAACACGTTTTGACACTTTCTGTACACTGGGGTTAAGAGCTGAGTGTGTGGGCTCTTCTGAGCCTTGCTGTTACAAGGAGATTCAGTTGTCTGAAAAAACGCGTTTATTTCGGGCTGAAAAACACCTTTTGAAAAGTGTGATGTTACTGCCCCATAACTTACATGGGGTTGACCAAACTTGCAGAAACATGTTTATTTCTGCTGAAAAACACGTTTTGACCCTTTCTGCACACTGGGGTTAAGAGCTGTGTGTGTGGGCTCTTCTGAGCCTTGCTGTTACAAAGAGATTCATTTGTTTGAAAAAACGCGTTTATTTCGGGCTGAAAAACACGTTTTGAAAAGTGTGATGTTACTGCCCCATAACTTACATGGGGTTGACCAAACTTGCAGAAACATGTTTATTTCAGCTGAAAAACACGTTTTGACTCTTTCTGCACACTGGGGTTAAGGGCTGAGTGTGTGGGCACTTCTGAGCCTTGCTGTTACAAGTAGATTCAGTTGTCTGAAAAAACGCGTTTATTTCGGGCTGAAAAACACGTTTTGAAAAGTGTGATGTTACTGCCCCATAACTTACATGGGGTTGACCAAACTTGCAGAAACATGTTTATTTCTGCTGAAAAACACGTTTTGACCCTTTCTGCACACTGGGGTTAAGACCTGAGTGTGTGGGCTCTTCTGAGCCTTGCTGTTACATGGGGATTCAGTTGTCTGAAAAAACGCGTTTATTTCGGGCTGAAAAACACGTTTTGAAAAGTGTGATGTTACTGCCCCATAACTTACATGGGGTTGACCAAACTTGCAGAAACATGTTTATTTCAGCTGAAAAACACGTTTTGACTCTTTCTGCACACTGGGGTTAAGGGCTGAGTGTGTGGGCACTTCTGAGCCTTGCTGTTACAAGTAGATTCAGTTGTCTGAAAAAACGCGTTTATTTCGGGCTGAAAAACACGTTTTGAAAAGTGTGATGTTACTGCCCCATAACTTACATGGGGTTGACCAAACTTGCAGAAACATGTTTATTTCTGCTGAAAAACACGTTTTGACCCTTTCTGCACACTGGGGTTAAGAGCTGAGTGTGTGGGCTCTTCTGAGCATTGCTGTTACATGGGGATTCAGTTGTCTGAAAAACGCGTTTATTTCGGGCTGAAAAACACGTTTTGAAAAGTGTGATGTTACTGCCCCATAACTTACATGGGGTTGACCAAACTTGCAGAAACATGTTTATTTCTGCTGAAAAACACGTTTTGACCCTTTCTGCACACTGGGGTTAAGAGCTGAGTGTGTGGGCTCTTCTGAGCATTGCTGTTACATGGGGATTCAGTTGTCTGAAAAAACGCGTTTATATCGGGCTGAAAAACACGTTTTGAGAAGTGTGATGTTACCGCCCCATAACTTACATGGGGTTGACCAAACTTGCAGAAACATGTTTATTTCTGCTGAAAAACACGTTTTGACCCTTTCTGCACACTGGGGTTAAGAGCTGAGTGTGTGGGCTCTTCTGATCCTTGCTGTTACAAGGAGATTCAGTTGTCTGAAAAAACGCGTTTATTTCGGGCTGAAAAACACCTTTTGAAAAGTGTGATGTTACTGCCCCATAACTTACATGGGGTTGACCAAACTTGCAGAAACATGTTTATTTCTGCTGAAAAACACGTTTTGACCCTTTCTGCACACTGGGGTTAAGAGCTGAGTGTGTGGGCTCTTCTGAGCTTTGCTGTTACAAGGAGATTCAGTTGTCTGAAAAAACGCGTTTATTTCGGGCTGAAAAACACCTTTTGAAAAGTGTGATGTTACTGCCCCATAACTTACATGGGGTTGACCAAACTTGCAGAAACATGTTTATTTCTGCTGAAAAACACGTTTTGACCCTTTCTGCACACTGGGGTTAAGAGCTGAGTGTGTGGGCTCTTCTGAGCCTTGCTGTTACAAGGAGATTCATTTGTCTGAAAAAACGCGTTTATTTCGGGCTGAAAAACACCTTTTGAAAAGTGTGATGTTACTGCCCCATAACTTACATGGGGTTGACCAAACTTGCAGAAACATGTTTATTTCTGCTGAAAAACAGGTTTTGAACCTTTCTGCACACTGGGGTTAAGGGCTGAGTGTGTGGGCACTTCTGAGCCTTGGTGTTACTAGTAGATTCAGCTGTCTGAAAAAACGCGTTTATTTCGGGCTGAAAAACACGTTTTGAAAAGTGTGATGTTACTGCCCCATAACTTACATGGGGTTGACCAAACTTGCAGAAACATGTTTATTTCTGCTGAAAAACACGTTTTCACCCTTTCTGCACACTGGAGTTAAGGGCTCAGTGTGTGGGCACTTCTGAGCCTTGCTGTTACAAGTAGATTCAGCTGTCTGAAAAAACGCGTTTATTTCGGGCTGAAAAACACCTTTTGAAAAGTGTGATGTTACTGCCCCATAACTTACATGGGGTTGACCAAACTTGCAGAAACATGTTTATTTCTGCTGAAAAACAGGTTTTGAACCTTTCTGCACACTGGGGTTAAGGGCTGAGTGTGTGGGCACTTCTGAGCCTTGGTGTTACTAGTAGATTCAGCTGTCTGAAAAAACGCGTTTATTTCGGGCTGAAAATCACGTTTTGAAAAGTGTGATGTTACTGCCCCATAACTTACATGGGGTTGACCAAACTTGCAGAAACATGTTTATTTCTGCTGAAAAACACGTTTTGACCCTTTCTGCACACTGGGGTTAAGAGCTGAGTGTGTGGGCTCTTCTGAGCCTTGCTGTTACATGGGGATTCAGTTGTCTGAAAAACGCGTTTATTTCGGGCTGAAAAACACGTTTTGAAAAGTGTGATGTTACTGCCCATAACTTACATGGGGTTGACCAAACTTGCAGAAACATGTTTATTTCTGCTGAAAAACACGTTTTGACCCTTTCTGCACACTGGGGTTAAGGGCTGAGTGTGTGGGCACTTCTGAGCCTTGCTGTTACTAGTAGATTCAGCTGTCCGAAAAAACACGTTTATTTCGGGCTGAAAAACACGTTTTTAAAAGTGTGATGTTACTGCCCCATAACTTACATGGGGTTGACCAAACTTGCAGAAACATGTTTATTTCTGCTGAAAAACACGTTTTGACCCTTTCTGCACACTGGGGTTAAGAGCTGAGAGTGTGGGCTCTTCTGAGCCTTGCTGTTACAAGGAGATTCAGTTGTCTGAAAAAACGCGTTTATTTCGGGCTGAAAAACACGTTTTGAAAAGTGTGATGTTACTGCCCCATAACTTACATGGGGTTGACCAAACTTGCAGAAACATGTTTATTTCTGCTGAAAAACACGTTTTGACACTTTCTGTACACTGGGGTTAAGAGCTGTGTGTGTGGGCTCTTCTGAGCCTTGCTGTTACAAAGAGATTCATTTGTTTGAAAAAACGCGTTTATTTCGGGCTGAAAAACACGTTTTGAAAAGTGTGATGTTACTGCCCCATAACTTACATGGGGTTGACCAAACTTGCAGAAACATGTTTATTTCTGCTGAAAAACACGTTTTGACTCTTTCTGCACACTGGGGTTAAGGGCTGAGTGTGTGGGCACTTCTGAGCCTTGCTGTTACAAGTAGATTCAGTTGTCTGAAAAAACGCGTTTATTTCGGGCTGAAAAACACGTTTTGAAAAGTGTGATGTTACTGCCCCATAACTTACATGGGGTTGACCAAACTTGCAGAAACATGTTTATTTCTGCTGAAAAACACGTTTTGACCCTTTCTGCACACTGGGGTTAAGAGCTGAGTGTGTGGGCACTTCTGAGCCTTGCTGTTACAAGGAGATTCAGTTGTCTGAAAAAACGCGTTTATTTCGGGCTGAAAAACACGTTTTGAAAAGTGTGATGTTACTGCCCCATAACTTACATGGGGTTGACCAAACTTGCAGAAACATGTTTATTTCTGCTGAAAAACACGTTTTCACCCTTTCTGCACACTGGAGTTAAGGGCTGAGTGTGTGGGCACTTCTGAGCCTTGCTGTTACAAGTAGATTCAGTTGTCTGAAAAAACGCGTTTATTTCGGGCTGAAAAACACCTTTTGAAAAGTGTGATGTTACTGCCCCATAACTTACATGGGGTTGACCAAACTTGCAGAAACATGTTTATTTCTGCTGAAAAACACGTTTTGTCCCTTTCTGCACACTGGGGTTAAGACCTGAGTGTGTGGGCTCTTCTGAGCTTTGCTGTTACAAGGAGATTCAGTTGTCTGAAAAAACGCGTTTATTTCGGGCTGAAAAACACGTTTTGAAAAGTGTGATGTTACTGCCCCATAACTTACATGGGGTTGACCAAACTTGCAGAAACATATTTATTTCTGCTGAAAAACACGTTTTGAACCTTTCTGCACACTGGGGTTAAGGGCTGAGTGTGTGGGCACTTCTGAGCCTTGGTGTTACTAGTAGATTCAACTATCTGAAAAAACGCGTTTATTTCGGTCTGAAAAACACGTTTTGAAAAGTGTGATGTTACTGCCCCATAACTTACATGGGGTTGACCAAACTTGCAGAAACATGTTTATTTCTGCTGAAAAACACGTTTTGACCCTTTCTGCACACTGGGGTTAAGAGCTGAGTGTGTGGGCTCTTCTGAGCCTTGCTGTTACATGGGGATTCAGTTGTCTGAAAAACGCGTTTATTTCGGGCTGAAAAACACGTTTTGAAAAGTGTGATGTTACTGCCCCATAACTTACATGGGGTTGACCAAACTTGCAGAAACATGTTTATTTCTGCTGAAAAACACGTTTTGACCCTTTCTGCACACTGGGGTTAAGAGCTGAGTGTGTGGGCTCTTCTGAGCATTGCTGTTACATGGGGATTCAGTTGTCTGAAAAAACGCGTTTATATCGGGCTGAAAAACACGTTTTGAGAAGTGTGATGTTACTGCCCCATAACTTACATGGGGTTGACCAAACTTGCAGAAACATGTTTATTTCTGCTGAAAAACACGTTTTGACCCTTTCTGCACACTGGGGTTAAGAGCTGAGTGTGTGGGCTCTTCTGATCCTTGCTGTTACAAGGAGATTCAGTTGTCTGAAAAAACGCGTTTATTTCGGGCTGAAAAACACCTTTTGAAAAGTGTGATGTTACTGCCCCATAACTTACATGGGGTTGACCAAACTTGCAGAAACATGTTTATTTCTGCTGAAAAACACGTTTTGACCCTTTCTGCACACTGGGGTTAAGAGCTGAGTGTGTGGGCTCTTCTGAGCCTTGCTGTTACATGGGGATTCAGTTGTCTGAAAAACGCGTTTATTTCGGGCTGAAAAACACGTTTTGAAAAGTGTGATGTTACTGCCCCATAACTTACATGGGGTTGACCAAACTTGCAGAAACATGTTTATTTCTGCTGAAAAACACGTTTTGACCCTTTCTGCACACTGGGGTTAAGAGCTGAGTGTGTGGGCACTTCTGAGCCTTGCTGTTACAAGGAGATTCATTTGTCTGAAAAAACGCGTTTATTTCGGGCTGAAAAACACGTTTTGAAAAGTGTGATGTTACTGCCCCATAACTTACATGGGGTTGACCAAACTTGCAGAAACATGTTTATTTCTGCTGAAAAACACGTTTTGACACTTTCTGTACACTGGGGTTAAGAGCTGAGTGTGTGGGCTCTTCTGAGCCTTGCTGTTACAAGGAGATTCAGTTGTCTGAAAAAACGCGTTTATTTCGGGCTGAAAAACACCTTTTGAAAAGTGTGATGTTACTGCCCCATAACTTACATGGGGTTGACCAAACTTGCAGAAACATGTTTATTTCTGCTGAAAAACATGTTTTGACCCTTTCTGCACACTGGGGTTAAGAGCTGTGTGTGTGGGCTCTTCTGAGCCTTGCTGTTACAAAGAGATTCATTTGTTTGAAAAAACGCGTTTATTTCGGGCTGAAAAACACTTTTTGAAAAGTGTGATGTTACTGCCCCATAACTTACATGGGGTTGACCAAACTTGCAGAAACATGTTTATTTCAGCTGAAAAACACGTTTTGACTCTTTCTGCACACTGGGGTTAAGGGCTGAGTGTGTGGGCACTTCTGAGCCTTGCTGTTACAAGTAGATTCAGTTGTCTGAAAAAACGCGTTCATTTCGGGCTGAAAAACACGTTTTGAAAAGTGTGATGTTACTGCCCCATAACTTACATGGGGTTGACCAAACTTGCAGAAACATGTTTATTTCTGCTGAAAAACACGTTTTGACCCTTTCTGCACACTGGGGTTAAGACCTGAGTGTGTGGGCTCTTCTGAGCCTTGCTGTTACATGGGGATTCAGTTGTCTGAAAAAACGCGTTTATTTCGGGCTGAAAAACACGTTTTGAAAAGTGTGATGTTACTGCCCCATAACTTACATGGGGTTGACCAAACTTGCAGAAACATGTTTATTTCTGCTGAAAAACACGTTTTGACCCTTTCTGCACACTGGGGTTAAGAGCTGAGTGTGTGGGCACTTCTGAGCCTTGCTGTTACAAGGAGATTCAGTTGTCTGAAAAAACGCGTTTATTTCGGGCTGAAAAACACGTTTTGAAAAGTGTGATGTTACTGCCCCATAACTTACATGGGGTTGACCAAACTTGCAGAAACATGTTTATTTCTGCTGAAAAACACGTTTTCACCCTTTCTGCACACTGGAGTTAAGGGCTGAGTGTGTGGGCACTTCTGAGCCTTGCTGTTACAAGTAGATTCAGTTGTCTGAAAAAACGCGTTTATTTCGGGCTGAAAAACACGTTTTGAAAAGTGTGATGTTACTGCCCCATAACTTACATGGGGTTGACCAAACTTGCAGAAACATGTTTATTTCTGCTGAAAAACACGTTTTGACCCTTTCTGCACACTGGGGTTAAGACCTGAGTGTGTGGGCTCTTCTGAGCTTTGCTGTTACAAGGAGATTCAGTTGTCTGAAAAAACGCGTTTATTTCGGGCTGAAAAACACGTTTTGAAAAGTGTGATGTTACTGCCCCATAACTTACATGGGGTTGACCAAACTTGCAGAAACATATTTATTTCTGCTGAAAAACACGTTTTGAACCTTTCTGCACACTGGGGTTAAGGGCTGAGTGTGTGGGCACTTCTGAGCCTTGGTGTTACTAGTAGATTCAACTATCTGAAAAAACGCGTTTATTTCGGTCTGAAAAACACGTTTTGAAAAGTGTGATGTTACTGCCCCATAACTTACATGGGGTTGACCAAACTTGCAGAAACATGTTTATTTCTGCTGAAAAACACGTTTTGACCCTTTCTGCACACTGGGGTTAAGAGCTGAGTGTGTGGGCTCTTCTGAGCCTTGCTGTTACATGGGGATTCAGTTGTCTGAAAAACGCGTTTATTTCGGGCTGAAAAACACGTTTTGAAAAGTGTGATGTTACTGCCCCATAACTTACATGGGGTTGACCAAACTTGCAGAAACATGTTTATTTCTGCTGAAAAACACGTTTTGACCCTTTCTGCACACTGGGGTTAAGAGCTGAGTGTGTGGGCTCTTCTGAGCATTGCTGTTACATGGGGATTCAGTTGTCTGAAAAAACGCGTTTATATCGGGCTGAAAAACACGTTTTGAGAAGTGTGATGTTACTGCCCCATAACTTACATGGGGTTGACCAAACTTGCAGAAACATGTTTATTTCTGCTGAAAAACACGTTTTGACCCTTTCTGCACACTGGGGTTAAGAGCTGAGTGTGTGGGCTCTTCTGATCCTTGCTGTTACAAGGAGATTCAGTTGTCTGAAAAAACGCGTTTATTTCGGGCTGAAAAACACCTTTTGAAAAGTGTGATGTTACTGCCCCATAACTTACATGGGGTTGACCAAACTTGCAGAAACATGTTTATTTCTGCTGAAAAACACGTTTTGACCCTTTCTGCACACTGGGGTTAAGAGCTGAGTGTGTGGGCTCTTCTGAGCCTTGCTGTTACATGGGGATTCAGTTGTCTGAAAAACGCGTTTATTTCGGGCTGAAAAACACGTTTTGAAAAGTGTGATGTTACTGCCCCATAACTTACATGGGGTTGACCAAACTTGCAGAAACATGTTTATTTCTGCTGAAAAACACGTTTTGACCCTTTCTGCACACTGGGGTTAAGAGCTGAGTGTGTGGGCACTTCTGAGCCTTGCTGTTACAAGGAGATTCATTTGTCTGAAAAAACGCGTTTATTTCGGGCTGAAAAACACGTTTTGAAAAGTGTGATGTTACTGCCCCATAACTTACATGGGGTTGACCAAACTTGCAGAAACATGTTTATTTCTGCTGAAAAACACGTTTTGACACTTTCTGTACACTGGGGTTAAGAGCTGAGTGTGTGGGCTCTTCTGAGCCTTGCTGTTACAAGGAGATTCAGTTGTCTGAAAAAACGCGTTTATTTCGGGCTGAAAAACACCTTTTGAAAAGTGTGATGTTACTGCCCCATAACTTACATGGGGTTGACCAAACTTGCAGAAACATGTTTATTTCTGCTGAAAAACACGTTTTGACCCTTTCTGCACACTGGGGTTAAGAGCTGTGTGTGTGGGCTCTTCTGAGCCTTGCTGTTACAAAGAGATTCATTTGTTTGAAAAAACGCGTTTATTTCGGGCTGAAAAACACGTTTTGAAAAGTGTGATGTTACTGCCCCATAACTTACATGGGGTTGACCAAACTTGCAGAAACATGTTTATTTCAGCTGAAAAACACGTTTTGACTCTTTCTGCACACTGGGGTTAAGGGCTGAGTGTGTGGGCACTTCTGAGCCTTGCTGTTACAAGTAGATTCAGTTGTCTGAAAAAACGCGTTTATTTCGGGCTGAAAAACACGTTTTGAAAAGTGTGATGTTACTGCCCCATAACTTACATGGGGTTGACCAAACTTGCAGAAACATGTTTATTTCTGCTGAAAAACACGTTTTGACCCTTTCTGCACACTGGGGTTAAGACCTGAGTGTGTGGGCTCTTCTGAGCCTTGCTGTTACATGGGGATTCAGTTGTCTGAAAAAACGCGTTTATTTCGGGCTGAAAAACACGTTTTGAAAAGTGTGATGTTACTGCCCCATAACTTACATGGGGTTGACCAAACTTGCAGAAACATGTTTATTTCTGCTGAAAAACACGTTTTGACCCTTTCTGCACACTGGGGTTAAGAGCTGAGTGTGTGGGCACTTCTGAGCCTTGCTGTTACAAGGAGATTCAGTTGTCTGAAAAAACGCGTTTATTTCGGGCTGAAAAACACGTTTTGAAAAGTGTGATGTTACTGCCCCATAACTTACATGGGGTTGACCAAACTTGCAGAAACATGTTTATTTCTGCTGAAAAACACGTTTTGACCCTTTCTGCACACTGGGGTTAAGAGCTGAGTGTGTGGGCACTTCTGAGCCTTGCTGTTACAAGGAGATTCAGTTGTCTGAAAAAACGCGTTTATTTCGGGCTGAAAAACACGTTTTGAAAAGTGTGATGTTACTGCCCCATAACTTACATGGGGTTGACCAAACTTGCAGAAACATGTTTATTTCTGCTGAAAAACACGTTTTCACCCTTTCTGCACACTGGAGTTAAGGGCTGAGTGTGTGGGCACTTCTGAGCCTTGCTATAACAAGTAGATTCAGTTGTCTGAAAAAACGCGTTTATTTCGGGCTGAAAAACACGTTTTGAAAAGTGTGATGTTACTGCCCCATAACTTACATGGGGTTGACCAAACTTGCAGAAACATGTTTATTTCTGCTGAAAAACACGTTTTTACCCTTTCTGCACACTGGGGTTAAGACCTGAGTGTGTGGGCTCTTCTGAGCTTTGCTGTTACAAGGAGATTCAGTTGTCTGAAAAAACGCGTTTATTTCGGGCTGAAAAGCACGTTTTGAAAAGTGTGATGTTACTGCCCCATAACTTACATGGGGTTGACCAAACTTGCAGAAACATATTTATTTCTGCTGAAAAACACGTTTTGAACCTTTCTGCACACTGGGGTTAAGGGCTGAGTGTGTGGGCACTTCTGAGCCTTGGTGTTACTAGTAGATTCAACTATCTGAAAAAACGCGTTTATTTCGGTCTGAAAAACACGTTTTGAAAAGTGTGATGTTACTGCCCCATAACTTACATGGGGTTGACCAAACTTGCAGAAACATGTTTATTTCTGCTGAAAAACACGTTTTGACCCTTTCTGCACACTGGGGTTAAGAGCTGAGTGTGTGGGCTCTTCTGAGCCTTGCTGTTACATGGGGATTCAGTTGTCTGAAAAACGCGTTTATTTCGGGCTGAAAAACACGTTTTGAAAAGTGTGATGTTACTGCCCCATAACTTACATGGGGTTGACCAAACTTGCAGAAACATGTTTATTTCTGCTGAAAAACACGTTTTGACCCTTTCTGCACACTGGGGTTAAGAGCTGAGTGTGTGGGCTCTTCTGAGCATTGCTGTTACATGGGGATTCAGTTGTCTGAAAAAACGCGTTTATATCGGGCTGAAAAACACGTTTTGAGAAGTGTGATGTTACTGCCCCATAACTTACATGGGGTTGACCAAACTTGCAGAAACATGTTTATTTCTGCTGAAAAACACGTTTTGACCCTTTCTGCACACTGGGGTTAAGAGCTGAGTGTGTGGGCTCTTCTGATCCTTGCTGTTACAAGGAGATTCAGTTGTCTGAAAAAACGCGTTTATTTCGGGCTGAAAAACACCTTTTGAAAAGTGTGATGTTACTGCCCCATAACTTACATGGGGTTGACCAAACTTGCAGAAACATGTTTATTTCTGCTGAAAAACACGTTTTGACCCTTTCTGCACACTGGGGTTAAGAGCTGAGTGTGTGGGCACTTCTGAGCCTTGCTGTTACAAGGAGATTCAGTTGTCTGAAAAAACGCGTTTATTTCGGGCTGAAAAACACGTTTTGAAAAGTGTGATGTTACTGCCCCATAACTTACATGGGGTTGACCAAACTTGCAGAAACATGTTTATTTCTGCTGAAAAACACGTTTTGACACTTTCTGTACACTGGGGTTAAGAGCTGAGTGTGTGGGCTCTTCTGAGCCTTGCTGTTACAAGGAGATTCAGTTGTCTGAAAAAACGCGTTTATTTCGGGCTGAAAAACACCTTTTGAAAAGTGTGATGTTACTGCCCCATAACTTACATGGGGTTGACCAAACTTGCAGAAACATGTTTATTTCTGCTGAAAAACACGTTTTGACCCTTTCTGCACACTGGGGTTAAGAGCTGTGTGTGTGGGCTCTTCTGAGCCTTGCTGTTACAAAGAGATTCATTTGTTTGAAAAAACGCGTTTATTTCGGGCTGAAAAACACGTTTTGAAAAGTGTGATGTTTACTGCCCCATAACTTACATGGGGTTGACCAAACTTGCAGAAACATGTTTATTTCAGCTGAAAAACACGTTTTGACTCTTTCTGCACACTGGGGTTAAGGGCTGAGTGTGTGGGCACTTCTGAGCCTTGCTGTTACAAGTAGATTCAGTTGTCTGAAAAAACGCGTTTATTTCGGGCTGAAAAACACGTTTTGAAAAGTGTGATGTTACTGCCCCATAACTTACATGGGGTTGACCAAACTTGCAGAAACATGTTTATTTCTGCTGAAAAACACGTTTTGACCCTTTCTGCACACTGGGGTTAAGAGCTGAGTGTGTGGGCTCTTCTGAGCATTGCTGTTACATGGGGATTCAGTTGTCTGAAAAACGCGTTTATTTCGGGCTGAAAAACACGTTTTGAAAAGTGTGATGTTACTGCCCCATAACTTACATGGGGTTGACCAAACTTGCAGAAACATGTTTATTTCTGCTGAAAAACACGTTTTGACCCTTTCTGCACACTGGGGTTAAGAGCTGAGTGTGTGGGCTCTTCTGAGCATTGCTGTTACATGGGGATTCAGTTGTCTGAAAAAACGCGTTTATATCGGGCTGAAAAACACGTTTTGAGAAGTGTGATGTTACTGCCCCATAACTTACATGGGGTTGACCAAACTTGCAGAAACATGTTTATTTCTGCTGAAAAACACGTTTTGACCCTTTCTGCACACTGGGGTTAAGAGCTGAGTGTGTGGGCTCTTCTGATCCTTGCTGTTACAAGGAGATTCAGTTGTCTGAAAAAACGCGTTTATTTCGGGCTGAAAAACACCTTTTGAAAAGTGTGATGTTACTGCCCCATAACTTACATGGGGTTGACCAAACTTGCAGAAACATGTTTATTTCTGCTGAAAAACACGTTTTGACCCTTTCTGCACACTGGGGTTAAGAGCTGAGTGTGTGGGCTCTTCTGAGCTTTGCTGTTACAAGGAGATTCAGTTGTCTGAAAAAACGCGTTTATTTCGGGCTGAAAAACACCTTTTGAAAAGTGTGATGTTACTGCCCCATAACTTACATGGGGTTGACCAAACTTGCAGAAACATGTTTATTTCTGCTGAAAAACACGTTTTGACCCTTTCTGCACACTGGGGTTAAGAGCTGAGTGTGTGGGCTCTTCTGAGCCTTGCTGTTACAAGGAGATTCATTTGTCTGAAAAAACGCGTTTATTTCGGGCTGAAAAACACCTTTTGAAAAGTGTGATGTTACTGCCCCATAACTTACATGGGGTTGACCAAACTTGCAGAAACATGTTTATTTCTGCTGAAAAACAGGTTTTGAACCTTTCTGCACACTGGGGTTAAGGGCTGAGTGTGTGGGCACTTCTGAGCCTTGGTGTTACTAGTAGATTCAGCTGTCTGAAAAAACGCGTTTATTTCGGGCTGAAAAACACGTTTTGAAAAGTGTGATGTTACTGCCCCATAACTTACATGGGGTTGACCAAACTTGCAGAAACATGTTTATTTCTGCTGAAAAACACGTTTTCACCCTTTCTGCACACTGGAGTTAAGGGCTCAGTGTGTGGGCACTTCTGAGCCTTGCTGTTACAAGTAGATTCAGCTGTCTGAAAAAACGCGTTTATTTCGGGCTGAAAAACACCTTTTGAAAAGTGTGATGTTACTGCCCCATAACTTACATGGGGTTGACCAAACTTGCAGAAACATGTTTATTTCTGCTGAAAAACAGGTTTTGAACCTTTCTGCACACTGGGGTTAAGGGCTGAGTGTGTGGGCACTTCTGAGCCTTGGTGTTACTAGTAGATTCAGCTGTCTGAAAAAACGCGTTTATTTCGGGCTGAAAATCACGTTTTGAAAAGTGTGATGTTACTGCCCCATAACTTACATGGGGTTGACCAAACTTGCAGAAACATGTTTATTTCTGCTGAAAAACACGTTTTGACCCTTTCTGCACACTGGGGTTAAGACCTGAGTGTGTGGGCTCTTCTGAGCCTTGGTGTTACTAGTAGATTCAGCTGTCTGAAAAAACTCGTTTATTTCGGGCTGAAAAACACGTTTTGAAAAGTGTGATGTTACTGCCCATAACTTACATGGGGTTGACCAAACTTGCAGAAACATGTTTATTTCTGCTGAAAAACACGTTTTGACCCTTTCTGCACACTGGGGTTAAGGGCTGAGTGTGTGGGCACTTCTGAGCCTTGCTGTTACTAGTAGATTCAGCTGTCCGAAAAAACACGTTTATTTCGGGCTGAAAAACACGTTTTTAAAAGTGTGATGTTACTGCCCCATAACTTACATGGGGTTGACCAAACTTGCAGAAACATGTTTATTTCTGCTGAAAAACACGTTTTGACCCTTTCTGCACACTGGGGTTAAGAGCTGAGAGTGTGGGCTCTTCTGAGCCTTGCTGTTACAAGGAGATTCAGTTGTCTGAAAAAACGCGTTTATTTCGGGCTGAAAAACACGTTTTGAAAAGTGTGATGTTACTGCCCCATAACTTACATGGGGTTGACCAAACTTGCAGAAACATGTTTATTTCTGCTGAAAAACACGTTTTGACACTTTCTGTACACTGGGGTTAAGAGCTGAGTGTGTGGGCTCTTCTGAGCCTTGCTGTTACAAGGAGATTCAGTTGTCTGAAAAAACGCGTTTATTTCGGGCTGAAAAACACCTTTTGAAAAGTGTGATGTTACTGCCCCATAACTTACATGGGGTTGACCAAACTTGCAGAAACATGTTTATTTCTGCTGAAAAACACGTTTTGACCCTTTCTGCACACTGGGGTTAAGAGCTGAGTGTGTGGGCACTTCTGAGCCTTGCTGTTACAAGGAGATTCAGTTGTCTGAAAAAACGCGTTTATTTCGGGCTGAAAAACACGTTTTGAAAAG
>NW_027168290.1:0-45786 GCF_040954835.1 Lepisosteus oculatus
CTGAGTGTGTGGGCACTTCTGAGCCTTGCTGTTACAAGGAGATTCAGTTGTCTGAAAAAACGCGTTTATTTCGGGCCTGAAAAACACGTTTTGAAAAGTGTGATGTTACTGCCCCATAACTTACATGGGGTTGACCAAACTTGCAGAACATGTTTATTTCTGCTGAAAAACACGTTTTGACCCTTTCTGCACACTGGGGTTAAGGGCTTAGTGTGTGGGCTCTTCTGAGCCTTGCTGTTACAAGGAGATTCAGTTGTCTGAAAAAACGCGTTTATTTCGGGCTGAAAAACACGTTTTGAAAAGTGTGATGTTACTGCCCCATAACTTACATGGGGTTGACCAAACTTGCAGAAACATGTTTATTTCTGCTGAAAAACACGTTTTGACCCTTTCTGCACACTGGGGTTAAGGGCTGAGTGTGTGGGCACTTCTGAGCCTTGCTGTTACAAGTAGATTCAGCTGTCTGAAAAAACGCGTTTATTTCGGGCTGAAAACACGTTTTGAAAAGTGTGATGTTACTGCCCCATAACTTACATGGGGTTGACCAAACTTGCAGAAACATGTTTATTTCTGCTGAAAAACACGTTTTGACCCTTTCTGCACACTGGGGTTAAGGGCTGAGTGTGTGGGCACTTCTGAGCCTTGCTGTTACAAGGAGATTCAGTTGTCTGAAAAAACGCGTTTATTTCGGGCTGAAAAACACGTTTTGAAAAGTGTGATGTTACTGCCCCCATAACTTACATGGGGTTGACCAAACTTGCAGAAACATGTTTATTTCTGCTGAAAAACACGTTTTGACCCTTTCTGCACACTGGGGTTAAGGGCTGAGTGTGTGGGCTCTTCTGAGCCTTGCTGTTACAAGGAGATTCAGTTGTCTGAAAAAACGCGTTTATTTCGGGCTGAAAAACACGTTTTGAAAAGTGTGATGTTACTGCCCCATAACTTACATGGGGTTGACCAAACTTGCAGAAACATGTTTATTTCTGCTGAAAAACACGTTTTGACCCTTTCTGCACACTGGGGTTAAGGGCTGAGTGTGTGGGCACTTCTGAGCCTTGCTGTTACAAGGAGATTCAGTTGTCTGAAAAAACGCGTTTATTTCGGGCTGAAAAACACGTTTTGAAAAGTGTGATGTTACTGCCCCATAACTTACATGGGGTTGACCAAACTTGCAGAAACATGTTTATTTCTGCTGAAAAACACGTTTTGACCCTTTCTGCACACTGGGGTTAAGGGCTGAGTGTGTGGGCACTTCTGAGCCTTGCTGTTACAAGGAGATTCAGTTGTCTGAAAAAACGCGTTTATTTCGGGCTGAAAAACACGTTTTGAAAAGTGTGATGTTACTGCCCCATAACTTACATGGGGTTGACCAAACTTGCAGAAACATGTTTATTTCTGCTGAAAAACACGTTTGACCCTTTCCGCACACTGGGGTTAAGGGCTTAGTGTGTGGGCTCTTCTGAGCCTTGCTGTTACAAGGAGATTCAGTTGTCTGAAAAACGCGTTTATTTCGGGCTGAAAAACACGTTTTGAAAGTGTGATGTTACTGCCCCATAACTTACATGGGGTTGACCAAACTTGCAGAAACATGTTTATTTCTGCTGAAAAACACGTTTTGACCCTTTCTGCACACTGGGGTTAAGGGCTGAGTGTGTGGGCACTTCTGAGCCTTGCTGTTACAAGGAGATTCAGTTGTCTGAAAAAACGCGTTTATTTCGGGCTGAAAAACACGTTTTGAAAAGTGTGATGTTACTGCCCCATAACTTACATGGGGTTGACCAAACTTGCAAAAATATGTTTATTTCTGCTGAAAAACACGTTTTGACCATTTCTGCACACTGGGGTTAAGGGATGAGTGTGTGGGAACTTCTGAGCCTTGCTGTTACTAGTAGATTCAGCTGTCTGAAAAAACGCGTTTATTTCGGGCTGAAAAACACGTTTTGAAAAGTGTGATGTTACTGCCCCATAACTTACATGGGGTTGACCAAACTTGCAGAAACATGTTTATTTCTGCTGAAAAACACGTTTTGACCCTTTCTGCACACTGGGGTTAAGGGCTGAGTGTGTGGGCACTTCTGAGCCTTGCTGTTACAAGTAGATTCAGCTGTCTGAAAAACGCGTTTATTTCGGGCTGAAAAACACGTTTTGAAAAGTGTGATGTTACTGCCCCATAACTTACATGGGGTTGACCAAACTTGCAGAAACATGTTTATTTCTGCTGAAAAACACGTTTTGACCCTTTCTGCACACTGGGGTTAAGGGCTGAGTGTGTGGGCTCTTCTGAGCCTTGCTGTTACAAGGAGATTCAGTTGTCTGAAAAACGCGTTTATTTCGGGCTGAAAAACACGTTTTGAAAAGTGTGATGTTACTGCCCCATAACTTACATGGGGTTGACCAAACTTGCAGAAACATGTTTATTTCTGCTGAAAAACACGTTTTGACCCTTTCTGCACACTGGGGTTAAGGGATGAGTGTGTGGGAACTTCTGAGCCTTGCTGTTACTAGTAGATTCAGCTGTCTGAAAAAACGCGTTTATTTCGGGCTGAAAAACACGTTTTGAAAAGTGTGATGTTACTGCCCCGTAACTTACATGGGGTTGACCAAACTTGCAGAAACATGTTTATTTCTGCTGAGAAACACGTTTTGACCCTTTCTGCACACTGGGGTTAAGGGCTGAGTGTGTGGGCACTTCTGAGCCTTGCTGTTACAAGGAGATTCAGTTGTCTGAAAAAACGCGTTTATTTCTGGCTGAAAAACACGTTTTGAAAAGTGTGATGTTACTGCCCCATAACTTACATGGGGTTGACCAAACTTGCAGAAACATGTTTATTTCTGCTGAAAAACACGTTTTGACCCTTTCTGCACACTGGGGTTAAGGGCTGAGTGTGTGGGCTCTTCTGAGCCTTGCTGTTACAAGGAGATTCAGTTGTCTGAAAAAACGCGTTTATTTCTTGCTGAAAAACACGTTTTGAAAAGTGTGATGTTACTACCCCATAACTTACATGGGGTTGACCAAACTTGCAGAAACATGTTTATTTCTGCTGAAAAACACGTTTTGACCCTTTCTGCACACTGGGGTTAAGGGCTGAGTGTGTGGGCACTTCTGAGCCTTGCTGTTACAAGGAGATTCAGTTGTCTGAAAAAACGCGTTTATTTCGGGCTGAAAAACACGTTTTGAAAAGTGTGATGTTACTGCCCCATAACTTACATGGGGTTGACCAAACTTGCAGAAACATGTTTATTTCTGCTGAAAAACACGTTTTGACCCTTTCTGCACACTGGGGTTAAGGGCTGAGTGTGTGGGCTCTTCTGAGCCTTGCTGTTACAAGGAGATTCAGTTGTCTGAAAAAACGCGTTTATTTCGGGCTGAAAAAACACGTTTTGAAAAGTGTGATGTTACTGCCCCATAACTTACATGGGGTTGACCAAACTTGCAGAAACATGTTTATTTCTGCTGAAAAACACGTTTTGACCCTTTCTGCACACTGGGGTTAAGGGATGAGTGTGTGGGAACTTCTGAGCCTTGCTGTTTCTAGTAGATTCAGCTGTCTGAAAAAACGCGTTTATTTCGGGCTGAAAAACACGTTTTGAAAAGTGTGATGTTACTGCCCATAACTTACATGGGGTTGACCAAACTTGTAGAAACATGTTTATTTCTGCTGAAAAACACGTTTTGACCCTTTCTGCACACTGGGGTTAAGGGCTGAGTGTGTGGGCACTTCTGAGCCTTGCTGTTACAAGGAGATTCAGTTGTCTGAAAAAACGCGTTTATTTCGGGCTGAAAAACACGTTTTGAAAAGTGTGATGTTACTGCCCCATAACTTACA
Source organism: Lepisosteus oculatus (assembly GCF_040954835.1). NCBI lineage: Eukaryota > Metazoa > Chordata > Actinopteri > Semionotiformes > Lepisosteidae > Lepisosteus > Lepisosteus oculatus. The sequence continues at coordinate 3,828 of NW_027168290.1, forward strand.
TGGGGTTGACCAACTTGCAGAAACATGTTTATTTCTGCTGAAAAACACGTTATACCCTTTCTGCACACTGGGGTTAAGGGATGAGTGTGTGGGAACTTCTGAGCCTTGCTGTTACTAGTAGATTCAGCTGTCTGAAAAAACGCGTTTATTTCGGGCTGAAAAACACGTTTTGAAAAGTGTGATGTTACTGCCCCATAACTTACATGGGGTTGACCAAACTTGCAGAAACATGTTTATTTCTGCTGAAAAACACGTTTTGACCCTTTCTGCACACTGGGGTTAAGGGCTGAGTGTGTGGGCACTTCTGAGCCTTGCTGTTACAAGGAGATTCAGTTGTCTGAAAAAACGCGTTTATTTCGGGCTGAAAAACACGTTTTGAAAAGTGTGATGTTACTGCCCCATAACTTACATGGGGTTGACCAAACTTGCAGAAACATGTTTATTTCTATTGAAAAACACGTTTTGACCCTTTCTGCACACTGGGGTTAAGGGCTGAGTGTGTGGGCACTTCTGAGCCTTGCTGTTACAAGGAGATTCAGTTGTCTGAAAAAACGCGTTTATTTCGGGCTGAAAAAACACGTTTTGAAAAGTGTGATGTTACTGCCCCATAACTTACATGGGTTGACCAAACTTGCAGAAAACATGTTTATTTCTGCTGAAAAACACGTTTTGACCCTTTCTGCACACTGGGGTTAAGGGCTTAGTGTGTGGGCTCTTCTGAGCCTTGCTGTTACAAGGGGATTCAGTTGTCTGAAAAAACGCGTTTATTTCGGGCTGAAAAACACGTTTTGAAAAGTGTGATGTTACTGCCCCATAACTTACATGGGGTTGACCAAACTTGCAGAAACATGTTTATTTCTGCTGAAAAACACGTTTTGACCCTTTCTGCACACTGGGGTTAAGGGATGAGTGTGTGGGCACTTCTGAGCCTTGCTGTTACAAGGAGATTCAGTTGTCTGAAAAAACGCGTTTATTTCGGGCTGAAAAACACGTTTTGAAAAGTGTGATGTTACTGCCCCATAACTTACATGGGTTGACCAAACTTGCAGAAACATGTTTATTTCTATTGAAAAACACGTTTTGACCCTTTCTGCACACTGGGGTTAAGGGCTGAGTGTGTGGGCACTTCTGAGCCTTGCTGTTACAAGGAGATTCAGTTGTCTGAAAAAACGCGTTTATTTCGGGCTGAAAAACACGTTTTGAAAAGTGTGATGTTACTGCCCCATAACTTACATGGGGTTGACCAAACTTGCAGAAACATGTTTATTTCTGCTGAAAAACACGTTTTGACCCTTTCTGCACACTGGGGTTAAGGGCTTAGTGTGTGGGCTCTTCTGAGCCTTGCTGTTACAAGGGGATTCAGTTGTCTGAAAAAACGCGTTTATTTCGGGCTGAAAAACACTTTTTGAAAAGTGTGATGTTACTGCCCCATAACTTACATGGGGTTGACCAAACTTGCAGAAACATGTTTATTTCTGCTGAAAAACACGTTTTGACCCTTTCTGCACACTGGGTTAAGGCTGAGTGTGTGGGCACTTCTGAGCCTTGCTGTTACAAGTAGATTCAGCTGTCTGAAAAAACGCGTTTATTTCGGGCTGAAAAACACGTTTTGAAAAGTGTGATGTTACTGCCCCATAACTTACATGGGGTTGACCAAACTTGCAGAAACATGTTTATTTCTGCTGAAAAACACGTTTTGACCCTTTCTGCACACTGGGGTTAAGGGCTGAGTGTGTGGGCACTTCTGAGCCTTGCTGTTACAAGGAGATTCAGTTGTCTGAAAAAACGCGTTTATTTCGGGCTGAAAAACACGTTTTGAAAGTGTGATGTTACTGCCCCATAACTTACATGGGGTTGACCAAACTTGCAGAAACATGTTTATTTCTGCTGAAAAACACGTTTGACCCTTTCTGCACACTGGGGTTAAGGGCTGAGTGTGTGGGCTCTTCTGAGCCTTGCTGTTACAAGGAGATTCAGTTGTCTGAAAAAACGCGTTTATTTCGGGCTGAAAAACACGTTTTGAAAAGTGTGATGTTACTGCCCCATAACTTACATGGGGTTGACCAAACTTGCAGAAACATGTTTATTTCTGCTGAAAAACACGTTTTGACCCTTTCTGCACACTGGGGTTAAGGGCTGAGTGTGTGGGCACTTCTGAGCCTTGCTGTTACAAGGAGATTCAGTTGTCTGAAAAAACGCGTTTATTTCGGGCTGAAAAACACGTTTTGAAAAGTGTGATGTTACTGCCCCATAACTTACATGGGGTTGACCAAACTTGCAGAAACATGTTTATTTCTGCTGAAAAACACGTTTTGACCCTTTCTGCACACTGGGGTTAAGGGCTGAGTGTGTGGGCACTTCTGAGCCTTGCTGTTACAAGGAGATTCAGTTGTCTGAAAAAAACGCGTTTATTTCGGGCTGAAAAACACGTTTTGAAAAGTGTGATGTTACTGCCCCATAACTTACATGGGGTTGACCAAACTTGCAGAAACATGTTTATTTCTGCTGAAAAACACGTTTTTGACCCTTTCTGCACACTGGGTTAAGGGCTTAGTGTGTGGGCACTTCTGAGCCTTGCTGTTACAAGGAGATTCAGTTGTCTGAAAAAACGCGTTTATTTCGGGCTGAAAAACACGTTTTGAAAAGTGTGATGTTACTGCCCCATAACTTACATGGGGTTGACCAAACTTGCAGAAACATGTTTATTTCTGCTGAAAAACACGTTTTGACCCTTTCTGCACACTGGGGTTAAGGGATGAGTGTGTGGGAACTTCTGAGCCTTGCTGTTACTAGTAGATTCAGCTGTCTGAAAAAACGCGTTTATTTCGGGCTGAAAAACACGTTTTGAAAAGTGTGATGTTACTGCCCCATAACTTACATGGGGTTGACCAAACTTGCAGAAACATGTTTATTTCTGCTGAAAAACACGTTTTGACCCTTTCTGCACACTGGGGTTAAGGGCTGAATGTGTGGGCACTTCTGAGCCTTGCTGTTACAAGGAGATTCAGTTGTCTGAAAAAACGCGTTTATTTCGGGCTGAAAAACACGTTTTGAAAAGTGTGATGTTACTGCCCCATAACTTACATGGGGTTGACCAAACTTGCAAAAATATGTTTATTTCTGCTGAAAAACACGTTTTGACCATTTCTGCACACTGGGGTTAAGGGATGAGTGTGTGGGAACTTCTGAGCCTTGCTGTTACTAGTAGATTCAGCTGTCTGAAAAAACGCGTTTATTTCGGGCTGAAAAACACGTTTTGAAAAGTGTGATGTTACTGCCCCATAACTTACATGGGGTTGACCAAACTTGCAGAAACATGTTTATTTCTGCTGAAAAACACGTTTTGACCCTTTCTGCACACTGGGGTTAAGGGCTGAGTGTGTGGGCACTTCTGAGCCTTGCTGTTACAAGTAGATTCAGCTGTCTGAAAAAACGCGTTTATTTTCGGGCTGAAAAACACGTTTTGAAAAGTGTGATGTTACTGCCCCATAACTTACATGGGGTTGACCAAACTTGCAGAAACATGTTTATTTCTGCTGAAAAACACGTTTTGACCCTTTCTGCACACTGGGGTTAAGGGCTGAGTGTGTGGGCTCTTCTGAGCCTTGCTGTTACAAGGAGATTCAGTTGTCTGAAAAAACGCGTTTATTTCGGGCTGAAAAACACGTTTTGAAAAGTGTGATGTTACTGCCCCATAACTTACATGGGGTTGACCAAACTTGCAGAAACATGTTTATTTCTGCTGAAAAACACGTTTTGACCCTTTCTGCACACTGGGGTTAAGGGATGAGTGTGTGGGAACTTCTGAGCCTTGCTGTTACTAGTAGATTCAGCTGTCTGAAAAACGCGTTTATTTCGGGCTGAAAAACACGTTTTGAAAAGTGTGATGTTACTGCCCCGTAACTTACATGGGGTTGACCAAACTTGCAGAAACATGTTTATTTCTGCTGAAAAACACGTTTTGACCCTTTCTGCACACTGGGGTTAAGGGCTGAGTGTGTGGGCACTTCTGAGCCTTGCTGTTACAAGGAGATTCAGTTGTCTGAAAAAAACGCGTTTATTTCGGGCTGAAAAACACGTTTTGAAAAGTGTGATGTTACTGCCCCATAACTTACATGGGGTTGACCAAACTTGCAGAAACATGTTTATTTCTGCTGAAAAACACGTTTTGACCCTTTCTGCACACTGGGGGTTAAGGGCTGAGCGTGTGGGCTCTTCTGAGCCTTGCTGTTACAAGGAGATTCAGTTGTCTGAAAAAACGCGTTTATTTCGTGCTGAAAAACACGTTTTGAAAAGTGTGATGTTACTACCCCATAACTTACATGGGGTTGACCAAACTTGCAGAAACATGTTTATTTCTGCTGAAAAACACGTTTTGACCCTTTCTGCACACTGGGGTTAAGGGCTGAGTGTGTGGGCACTTCTGAGCCTTGCTGTTACAAGGAGATTCAGTTGTCTGAAAAAACGCGTTTATTTCGGGCTGAAAAACACGTTTTGAAAAGTGTGATGTTACTGCCCCATAACTTACATGGGGTTGACCAAACTTGCAGAAACATGTTTATTTCTGCTGAAAAACACGTTTTGACCCTTTCTGCACACTGGGGTTAAGGGCTGAGTGTGTGGGCTCTTCTGAGCCTTGCTGTTACAAGGAGATTCAGTTGTCTGAAAAAACGCGTTTATTTCGGGCTGAAAAACACGTTTTGAAAGTGTGATGTTATCTGCCCCATAACTTACATGGGGTTGACCAAACTTGCAGAAACATGTTTATTTCTGCTGAAAAACACGTTTTGACCCTTTCTGCACACTGGGGTTAAGGGATGAGTGTGTGGGAACTTCTGAGCCTTGCTGTTTCTAGTAGATTCAGCTGTCTGAAAAAACGCGTTTATTTCGGGCTGAAAAACACGTTTTGAAAAGTGTGATGTTACTGCCCCATAACTTACATGGGGTTGACCAAACTTGTAGAAACATGTTTATTTCTGCTGAAAAACACGTTTTGACCCTTTCTGCACACTGGGGTTAAGGGCTGAGTGTGTGGGCACTTCTGAGCCTTGCTGTTACAAGGAGATTCAGTTGTCTGAAAAAACGCGTTTATTTCGGGCTGAAAAACACGTTTTGAAAAGTGTGATGTTACTGCCCCATAACTTACATGGGGTTGACCAAACTTGCAGAAACATGTTTATTCTGCTGAAAAACACGTTTTGACCCTTTCTGCACACTGGGGTTAAGGGCTTAGTGTGTGGGCTCTTCTGAGCCTTGCTGTTACAAGGAGATTCAGTTGTCTGAAAAAACGCGTTTATTTCGGGCTGAAAAACACGTTTTGAAAAGTGTGATGTTACTGCCCCATAACTTACATGGGGTTGACCAAACTTGCAGAAACATGTTTATTTCTGCTGAAAAACACGTTATAACCCTTTCTGCACACTGGGGTTAAGGGATGAGTGTGTGGGAACTTCTGAGCCTTGCTGTTACTAGTAGATTCAGCTGTCTGAAAAAACGCGTTTATTTCGGGCTGAAAAACACGTTTTGAAAAGTGTGATGTTACTGCCCCATAACTTACATGGGGTTGACCAAACTTGCAGAAACATGTTTATTTCTGCTGAAAAACACGTTTTGACCCTTTCTGCACACTGGGGTTAAGGGCTGAGTGTGTGGGCACTTCTGAGCCTTGCTGTTACAAGGAGATTCAGTTGTCTGAAAAAACGCGTTTATTTCGGGCTGAAAAACACGTTTTGAAAGTGTGATGTTACTGCCCCATAACTTACATGGGGTTGACCAAACTTGCAGAAACATGTTTATTTCTATTGAAAAACACGTTTTGACCCTTTCTGCACACTGGGGTTAAGGGCTGAGTGTGTGGGCACTTCTGAGCCTTGCTGTTACAAGGAGATTCAGTTGTCTGAAAAACGCGTTTATTTCGGGCTGAAAAACACGTTTTGAAAAGTGTGATGTTACTGCCCCATAACTTAAATGGGGTTGACCAAACTTGCAGAAACATGTTTATTTCTGCTGAAAAACACGTTTTGACCCTTTCTGCACACTGGGGTTAAGGGCTTAGTGTGTGGGCTCTTCTGAGCCTTGCTGTTACAAGGGGATTCAGTTGTCTGAAAAAACGCGTTTATTTCGGGCTGAAAAACACGTTTTGAAAAGTGTGATGTTACTGCCCCATAACTTACATGGGGTTGACCAAACTTGCAGAAACATGTTTATTTCTGCTGAAAAACACGTTTTGACCCTTTCTGCACACTGGGGTTAAGGGATGAGTGTGTGGGCACTTCTGAGCCTTGCTGTTACAAGGAGATTCAGTTGTCTGAAAAAACGCGTTTATTTCGGGCTGAAAAACACGTTTTGAAAAGTGTGATGTTACTGCCCCATAACTTACATGGGGTTGACCAAACTTGCAGAAACATGTTTATTTCTATTGAAAAACACGTTTTGACCCTTTCTGCACACTGGGGTTAAGGGCTGAGTGTGTGGGCACTTCTGAGCCTTGCTGTTACAAGGAGATTCAGTTGTCTGAAAAAACGCGTTTATTTCGTGCTGAAAAACACGTTTTGAAAAGTGTGATGTTACTACCCCATAACTTACATGGGGTTGACCAAACTTGCAGAAACATGTTTATTTCTGCTGAAAAACACGTTTTGACCCTTTCTGCACACTGGGGTTAAGGGCTGAGTGTGTGGGCACTTCTGAGCCTTGCTGTTACAAGGAGATTCAGTTGTCTGAAAAAACGCGTTTATTTCGGGCTGAAAAACACGTTTTGAAAAGTGTGATGTTACTGCCCCATAACTTACATGGGGTTGACCAAACTTGCAGAAACATGTTTATTTCTGCTGAAAAACACGTTTTGACCCTTTCTGCACACTGGGGTTAAGGGCTGAGTGTGTGGGCTCTTCTGAGCCTTGCTGTTACAAGGAGATTCAGTTGTCTGAAAAAACGCGTTTATTTCGGGCTGAAAAACACGTTTTGAAAAGTGTGATGTTACTGCCCCATAACTTACATGGGGTTGACCAAACTTGCAGAAACATGTTTATTTCTGCTGAAAAACACGTTTTGACCCTTTCTGCACACTGGGGTTAAGGGATGAGTGTGTGGGAACTTCTGAGCCTTGCTGTTTCTAGTAGATTCAGCTGTCTGAAAAAACGCGTTTATTTCGGGCTGAAAAACACGTTTTGAAAAGTGTGATGTTACTGCCCCATAACTTACATGGGGTTGACCAAACTTGTAGAAACATGTTTATTTCTGCTGAAAAACACGTTTTGACCCTTTCTGCACACTGGGGTTAAGGGCTGAGTGTGTGGGCACTTCTGAGCCTTGCTGTTACAAGGAGATTCAGTTGTCTGAAAAAACGCGTTTATTTCGGGCTGAAAAACACGTTTTGAAAAGTGTGATGTTACTGCCCCATAACTTACATGGGGTTGACCAAACTTGCAGAAACATGTTTATTTCTGCTGAAAAACACGTTTTGACCCTTTCTGCACACTGGGGTTAAGGGCTTAGTGTGTGGGCTCTTCTGAGCCTTGCTGTTACAAGGAGATTCAGTTGTCTGAAAAAACGCGTTTATTTCGGGCTGAAAAACACGTTTTGAAAAGTGTGATGTTACTGCCCCATAACTTACATGGGGTTGACCAAACTTGCAGAAACATGTTTATTTCTGCTGAAAAACACGTTATAACCCTTTCTGCACACTGGGGTTAAGGGATGAGTGTGTGGGAACTTCTGAGCCTTGCTGTTACTAGTAGATTCAGCTGTCTGAAAAAACGCGTTTATTTCGGGCTGAAAAACACGTTTTGAAAAGTGTGATGTTACTGCCCCATAACTTACATGGGGTTGACCAAACTTGCAGAAACATGTTTATTTCTGCTGAAAAACACGTTTTGACCCTTTCTGCACACTGGGGTTAAGGGCTGAGTGTGTGGGCACTTCTGAGCCTTGCTGTTACAAGGAGATTCAGTTGTCTGAAAAAACGCGTTTATTTCGGGCTGAAAAACACGTTTTGAAAAGTGTGATGTTACTGCCCCATAACTTACATGGGGTTGACCAAACTTGCAGAAACATGTTTATTTCTATTGAAAAACACGTTTTGACCCTTTCTGCACACTGGGGTTAAGGGCTGAGTGTGTGGGCACTTCTGAGCCTTGCTGTTACAAGGAGATTCAGTTGTCTGAAAAAACGCGTTTATTTCGGGCTGAAAAACACGTTTTGAAAAGTGTGATGTTACTGCCCCATAACTTACATGGGGTTGACCAAACTTGCAGAAACATGTTTATTTCTGCTGAAAAACACGTTTTGACCCTTTCTGCACACTGGGGTTAAGGGCTTAGTGTGTGGGCTCTTCTGAGCCTTGCTGTTACAAGGGGATTCAGTTGTCTGAAAAAACGCGTTTATTTCGGGCTGAAAAACACGTTTTGAAAAGTGTGATGTTACTGCCCCATAACTTACATGGGGTTGACCAAACTTGCAGAAACATGTTTATTTCTGCTGAAAAACACGTTTTGACCCTTTCTGCACACTGGGGTTAAGGGATGAGTGTGTGGGCACTTCTGAGCCTTGCTGTTACAAGGAGATTCAGTTGTCTGAAAAAACGCGTTTATTTCGGGCTGAAAAACACGTTTTGAAAAGTGTGATGTTACTGCACCATAACTTACATGGGGTTGACCAAACTTGCAGAAACATGTTTATTTCTATTGAAAAACACGTTTTGACCCTTTCTGCACACTGGGGTTAAGGGCTGAGTGTGTGGGCACTTCTGAGCCTTGCTGTTACAAGGAGATTCAGTTGTCTGAAAAAACGCGTTTATTTCGGGCTGAAAAACACGTTTTGAAAAGTGTGATGTTACTGCCCCATAACTTACATGGGGTTGACCAAACTTGCAGAAACATGTTTATTTCTGCTGAAAAACACGTTTTGACCCTTTCTGCACACTGGGGTTAAGGGCTTAGTGTGTGGGCTCTTCTGAGCCTTGCTGTTACAAGGGGATTCAGTTGTCTGAAAAAACGCGTTTATTTCGGGCTGAAAAACACGTTTTGAAAAGTGTGATGTTACTGCCCCATAACTTACATGGGGTTGACCAAACTTGCAGAAACATGTTTATTTCTGCTGAAAAACACGTTTTGACCCTTTCTGCACACTGGGGTTAAGGGATGAGTGTGTGGGAACTTCTGAGCCTTGCTGTTACTAGTAGATTCAGCTGTCTGAAAAAACGCGTTTATTTCGGGCTGAAAAACACGTTTTGAAAAGTGTGATGTTACTGCCCCATAACTTACATGGGGTTGACCAAACTTGCAGAAACATGTTTATTTCTGCTGAAAAACACGTTTTGACCCTTTCTGCACACTGGGGTTAAGGGCTGAGTGTGTGGGCACTTCTGAGCCTTGCTGTTACAAGGAGATTCAGTTGTCTGAAAAAACGCGTTTATTTCGGGCTGAAAAACACGTTTTGAAAAGTGTGATGTTACTGCCCCATAACTTACATGGGGTTGACCAAACTTGCAGAAACATGTTTATTTCTGCTGAAAAACACGTTTTCACCATTTCTGCACACTGGGGTTAAGGGATGAGTGTGTGGGAACTTCTGAGCCTTGCTGTTACTAGTAGATTCAGCTGTCTGAAAAAACGCGTTTATTTCGGGCTGAAAAACACGTTTTGAAAAGTGTGATGTTACTGCCCCATAACTTACATGGGGTTGACCAAACTTGCAGAAACATGTTTATTTCTGCTGAAAAACACGTTTTGACCCTTTCTGCACACTGGGGTTAAGGGCTGAGTGTGTGGGCACTTCTGAGCCTTGCTGTTACAAGTAGATTCAGCTGTCTGAAAAAACGCGTTTATTTCGGGCTGAAAAACACGTTTTGAAAAGTGTGATGTTACTGCCCCATAACTTACATGGGGTTGACCAAACTTGCAGAAACATGTTTATTTCTGCTGAAAAACACGTTTTGACCCTTTCTGCACACTGGGGTTAAGGGCTGAGTGTGTGGGCACTTCTGAGCCTTGCTGTTACAAGGAGATTCAGTTGTCTGAAAAAACGCGTTTATTTCGGGCTGAAAAACACGTTTTGAAAAGTGTGATGTTACTGCCCCATAACTTACATGGGGTTGACCAAACTTGCAGAAACATGTTTATTTCTGCTGAAAAACACGTTTTGACCCTTTCTGCACACTGGGGTTAAGGGCTGAGTGTGTGGGCACTTCTGAGCCTTGCTGTTACAAGTAGATTCAGCTGTCTGAAAAAACGCGTTTATTTCGGGCTGAAAAACACGTTTTGAAAAGTGTGATGTTACTGCCCCATAACTTACATGGGGTTGACCAAACTTGCAGAAACATGTTTATTTCTGCTGAAAAACACGTTTTGACCCTTTCTGCACACTGGGGTTAAGGGCTGAGTGTGTGGGCTCTTCTGAGCCTTGCTGTTACAAGGAGATTCAGTTGTCTGAAAAAACGCGTTTATTTCGGGCTGAAAAACACGTTTTGAAAAGTGTGATGTTACTGCCCCATAACTTACATGGGGTTGACCAAACTTGCAGAAACATGTTTATTTCTGCTGAAAAACACGTTTTGACCCTTTCTGCACACTGGGGTTAAGGGCTGAGTGTGTGGGCACTTCTGAGACTTGCTGTTACAAGGAGATTCAGCTGTCTGAAAAAACGCGTTTATTTCGGGCTGAAAAACACGTTTTGAAAAGTGTGATGTTACTGCCCCATAACTTACATGGGGTTGACCAAACTTGCAGAAACATGTTTATTTCTGCTGAAAAACACGTTTTGACCCTTTCTGCACACTGGGGTTAAGGGCTGAGTGTGTGGGCACTTCTGAGCCTTGCTGTTACAAGGAGATTCAGTTGTCTGAAAAAACGCGTTTATTTCGGGCTGAAAAACACGTTTTGAAAAGTGTGATGTTACTGCCCCATAACTTACATGGGGTTGACCAAACTTGCAGAAACATGTTTATTTCTGCTGAAAAACACGTTTTGACCCTTTCTGCACACTAGGGTTAAGGGATGAGTGTGTGGGAACTTCTGAGCCTTGCTGTTACTAGTAGATTCAGCTGTCTGAAAAAACGCGTTTATTTCGGGCTGAAAAACACGTTTTGAAAAGTGTGATGTTACTGCCCCATAACTTACATGGGGTTGACCAAACTTGCAGAAACATGTTTATTTCTGCTGAAAAACACGTTTTGACCCTTTCTGCACACTGGGGTTAAGGGCTGAGTGTGTGGGCACTTCTGAGCCTTGCTGTTACAAGTAGATTCAGCTGTCTGAAAAAACGCGTTTATTTCGGGCTGAAAAACACGTTTTGAAAAGTGTGATGTTACTGCCCCATAACTTACATGGGGTTGACCAAACTTGCAGAAACATGTTTATTTCTGCTGAAAAACACGTTTTGACCCTTTCTGCACACTGGGGTTAAGGGATGAGTGTGTGGGAACTTCTGAGCCTTGCTGTTACTAGTAGATTCAGCTGTCTGAAAAAACGCGTTTATTTCGGGCTGAAAAACACGTTTTGAAAAGTGTGATGTTACTGCCCCATAACTTACATGGGGTTGACCAAACTTGCAGAAACATGTTTATTTCTGCTGAAAAACACGTTTTGACCCTTTCTGCACACTGGGGTTAAGGGCTGAGTGTGTGGGCACTTCTGAGCCTTGCTGTTACAAGTAGATTCAGCTGTCTGAAAAAACGCGTTTATTTCGGGCTGAAAAACACGTTTTGAAAAGTGTGATGTTACTGCCCCATAACTTACATGGGGTTGACCAAACTTGCAGAAACATGTTTATTTCTGCTGAAAAACACGTTTTGACCCTTTCTGCACACTGGGGTTAAGGGCTGAGTGTGTGGGCACTTCTGAGCCTTGCTGTTACAAGGAGATTCAGTTGTCTGAAAAAACGCGTTTATTTCGGGCTGAAAAACACGTTTTGAAAAGTGTGATGTTACTGCCCCATAACTTACATGGGGTTGACCAAACTTGCAGAAACATGTTTATTTCTGCTGAAAAACACGTTTTGACCCTTTCTGCACACTGGGGTTAAGGGCTGAGTGTGTGGGCACTTCTGAGCCTTGCTGTTACTAGTAGATTCAGCTGTCTGAAAAAACGCGTTTATTTCGGGCTGAAAAACACGTTTTGAAAAGTGTGATGTTACTGCCCCATAACTTACATGGGGTTGACCAAACTTGCAGAAACATGTTTATTTCTGCTGAAAAACACGTTTTGACCCTTTCTGCACACTGGGGTTAAGGGCTGAGTGTGTGGGCTCTTCTGAGCCTTGCTGTTACAAGGAGATTCAGTTGTCTGAAAAAACGCGTTTATTTCGGGCTGAAAAACACGTTTTGAAAAGTGTGATGTTACTGCCCCATAACTTACATGGGGTTGACCAAACTTGCAGAAACATGTTTATTTCTGCTGAAAAACACGTTTTGACCCTTTCTGCACACTGGGGTTAAGGGCTGAGTGTGTGGGCACTTCTGAGACTTGCTGTTACAAGGAGATTCAGCTGTCTGAAAAAACGCGTTTATTTCGGGCTGAAAAACACGTTTTGAAAAGTGTGATGTTACTGCCCCATAACTTACATGGGGTTGACCAAACTTGCAGAAACATGTTTATTTCTGCTGAAAAACACGTTTTGACCCTTTCTGCACACTGGGGTTAAGGGCTGAGTGTGTGGGCACTTCTGAGCCTTGCTGTTACAAGGAGATTCAGTTGTCTGAAAAAACGCGTTTATTTCGGGCTGAAAAACACGTTTTGAAAAGTGTGATGTTACTGCCCCATAACTTACATGGGGTTGAACAAACTTGCAGAAACATGTTTATTTCTGCTGAAAAACACGTTTTGACCCTTTCTGCACACTAGGGTTAAGGGATGAGTGTGTGGGAACTTCTGAGCCTTGCTGTTACTAGTAGATTCAGCTGTCTGAAAAAACGCGTTTATTTCGGGCTGAAAAACACGTTTTGAAAAGTGTGATGTTACTGCCCCATAACTTACATGGGGTTGACCAAACTTGCAGAAACATGTTTATTTCTGCTGAAAAACACGTTTTGACCCTTTCTGCACACTGGGGTTAAGGGCTGAGTGTGTGGGCACTTCTGAGCCTTGCTGTTACAAGTAGATTCATTTGTCTGAAAAAACGCGTTTATTTCGGGCTGAAAAACACGTTTTGAAAAGTGTGATGTTACTGCCCCATAACTTACATGGGGTTGACCAAACTTGCAGAAACATGTTTATTTCTGCTGAAAAACACGTTTTGACCCTTTCTGCACACTGGGGTTAAGGGCTGAGTGTGTGGGCACTTCTGAGCCTTGCTGTTACAAGTAGATTCAGCTGTCTGAAAAAACGCGTTTATTTCGGGCTGAAAAACACGTTTTGAAAAGTGTGATGTTACTGCCCCATAACTTACATGGGGTTGACCAAACTTGCAGAAACATGTTTATTTCTGCTGAAAAACACGTTTTGACCCTTTCTGCACACTGGGGTTAAGGGCTGAGTGTGTGGGCTCTTCTGAGCCTTGCTGTTACAAGGAGATTCAGTTGTCTGAAAAAACGCGTTTATTTCGGGCTGAAAAACACGTTTTGAAAAGTGTGATGTTACTGCCCCATAACTTACATGGGGTTGACCAAACTTGCAGAAACATGTTTATTTCTGCTGAAAAACACGTTTTGACCCTTTCTGCACACTGGGGTTAAGGGCTGAGTGTGTGGGCACTTCTGAGACTTGCTGTTACAAGGAGATTCAGCTGTCTGAAAAAACGCGTTTATTTCGGGCTGAAAAACACGTTTTGAAAAGTGTGATGTTACTGCCCCATAACTTACATGGGGTTGACCAAACTTGCAGAAACATGTTTATTTCTGCTGAAAAACACGTTTTGACCCTTTCTGCACACTGGGGTTAAGGGCTGAGTGTGTGGGCACTTCTGAGCCTTGCTGTTACAAGGAGATTCAGTTGTCTGAAAAAACGCGTTTATTTCGGGCTGAAAAACACGTTTTGAAAAGTGTGATGTTACTGCCCCATAACTTACATGGGGTTGACCAAACTTGCAGAAACATGTTTATTTCTGCTGAAAAACACGTTTTGACCCTTTCTGCACACTAGGGTTAAGGGATGAGTGTGTGGGAACTTCTGAGCCTTGCTGTTACTAGTAGATTCAGCTGTCTGAAAAAACGCGTTTATTTCGGGCTGAAAAACACGTTTTGAAAAGTGTGATGTTACTGCCCCATAACTTACATGGGGTTGACCAAACTTGCAGAAACATGTTTATTTCTGCTGAAAAACACGTTTTGACCCTTTCTGCACACTGGGGTTAAGGGCTGAGTGTGTGGGCACTTCTGAGCCTTGCTGTTACAAGTAGATTCAGCTGTCTGAAAAAACGCGTTTATTTCGGGCTGAAAAAACACGTTTTGAAAAGTGTGATGTTACTGCCCCATAACTTACATGGGGTTGACCAAACTTGCAGAAACATGTTTATTTCTGCTGAAAAACACGTTTTGACCCTTTCTGCACACTGGGGTTAAGGGATGAGTGTGTGGGAACTTCTGAGCCTTGCTGTTACTAGTAGATTCAGCTGTCTGAAAAAACGCGTTTATTTCGGGCTGAAAAACACGTTTTGAAAAGTGTGATGTTACTGCCCCATAACTTACATGGGGTTGACCAAACTTGCAGAAACATGTTTATTTCTGCTGAAAAACACGTTTTGACCCTTTCTGCACACTGGGGTTAAGGGCTGAGTGTGTGGGCACTTCTGAGCCTTGCTGTTACAAGTAGATTCAGCTGTCTGAAAAAACGCGTTTATTTCGGGCTGAAAAACACGTTTTGAAAAGTGTGATGTTACTGCCCCATAACTTACATGGGGTTGACCAAACTTGCAGAAACATGTTTATTTCTGCTGAAAAACACGTTTTGACCCTTTCTGCACACTGGGGTTAAGGGCTGAGTGTGTGGGCACTTCTGAGCCTTGCTGTTACAAGGAGATTCAGTTGTCTGAAAAAACGCGTTTATTTCGGGCTGAAAAACACGTTTTGAAAAGTGTGATGTTACTGCCCCATAACTTACATGGGGTTGACCAAACTTGCAGAAACATGTTTATTTCTGCTGAAAAACACGTTTTGACCCTTTCTGCACACTGGGGTTAAGGGCTGAGTGTGTGGGCACTTCTGAGCCTTGCTGTTACTAGTAGATTCAGCTGTCTGAAAAAACGCGTTTATTTCGGGCTGAAAAACACGTTTTGAAAAGTGTGATGTTACTGCCCCATAACTTACATGGGGTTGACCAAACTTGCAGAAACATGTTTATTTCTGCTGAAAAACACGTTTTGACCCTTTCTGCACACTGGGGTTAAGGGCTGAGTGTGTGGGCTCTTCTGAGCCTTGCTGTTACAAGGAGATTCAGTTGTCTGAAAAAACGCGTTTATTTCGGGCTGAAAAACACGTTTTGAAAAGTGTGATGTTACTGCCCCATAACTTACATGGGGTTGACCAAACTTGCAGAAACATGTTTATTTCTGCTGAAAAACACGTTTTGACCCTTTCTGCACACTGGGGTTAAGGGCTGAGTGTGTGGGCACTTCTGAGACTTGCTGTTACAAGGAGATTCAGCTGTCTGAAAAAACGCGTTTATTTCGGGCTGAAAAACACGTTTTGAAAAGTGTGATGTTACTGCCCCATAACTTACATGGGGTTGACCAAACTTGCAGAAACATGTTTATTTCTGCTGAAAAACACGTTTTGACCCTTTCTGCACACTGGGGTTAAGGGCTGAGTGTGTGGGCACTTCTGAGCCTTGCTGTTACAAGGAGATTCAGTTGTCTGAAAAAACGCGTTTATTTCGGGCTGAAAAACACGTTTTGAAAAGTGTGATGTTACTGCCCCATAACTTACATGGGGTTGAACAAACTTGCAGAAACATGTTTATTTCTGCTGAAAAACACGTTTTGACCCTTTCTGCACACTAGGGTTAAGGGATGAGTGTGTGGGAACTTCTGAGCCTTGCTGTTACTAGTAGATTCAGCTGTCTGAAAAAACGCGTTTATTTCGGGCTGAAAAACACGTTTTGAAAAGTGTGATGTTACTGCCCCATAACTTACATGGGGTTGACCAAACTTGCAGAAACATGTTTATTTCTGCTGAAAAACACGTTTTGACCCTTTCTGCACACTGGGGTTAAGGGCTGAGTGTGTGGGCACTTCTGAGCCTTGCTGTTACAAGTAGATTCAGCTGTCTGAAAAAACGCGTTTATTTCGGGCTGAAAAACACGTTTTGAAAAGTGTGATGTTACTGCCCCATAACTTACATGGGGTTGACCAAACTTGCAGAAACATGTTTATTTCTGCTGAAAAACACGTTTTGACCCTTTCTGCACACTGGGGTTAAGGGCTGAGTGTGTGGGCACTTCTGAGCCTTGCTGTTACAAGGAGATTCAGTTGTCTGAAAAAACGCGTTTATTTCGGGCTGAAAAACACGTTTTGAAAAGTGTGATGTTACTGCCCCATAACTTACATGGGGTTGACCAAACTTGCAGAAACATGTTTATTTCTGCTGAAAAACACGTTTTGACCCTTTCTGCACACTGGGGTTAAGGGATGAGTGTGTGGGAACTTCTGAGCCTTGCTGTTACTAGTAGATTCAGCTGTCTGAAAAAACGCGTTTATGTCGGGCTGAAAAACACGTTTTGAAAAGTGTGATGTTACTGCCCCATAACTTACATGGGGTTGACCAAACTTGCAGAAACATGTTTATTTCTGCTGAAAAACACGTTTTGACCCTTTCTGCACACTGGGGTTAAGGGATGAGTGTGTGGGAACTTCTGAGCCTTGCTGTTACTAGTAGATTCAGCTGTCTGAAAAAACGCGTTTATTTCGGGCTGAAAAACACGTTTTGAAAAGTGTGATGTTACTGCCCCATAACTTACATGGGGTTGACCAAACTTGCAGAAACATGTTTATTTCTGCTGAAAAACACGTTTTGACCCTTTCTGCACACTGGGGTTAAGGGCTGAGTGTGTGGGCACTTCTGAGCCTTGCTGTTACAAGGAGATTCAGTTGTCTGAAAAAACGCGTTTATTTCGGGCTGAAAAACACGTTTTGAAAAGTGTGATGTTACTGCCCCATAACTTACATGGGGTTGACCAAACTTGCAGAAACATGTTTATTTCTGCTGAAAAACACGTTTTGACCCTTTCTGCACACTAGGGTTAAGGGATGAGTGTGTGGGAACTTCTGAGCCTTGCTGTTACTAGTAGATTCAGCTGTCTGAAAAAACGCGTTTATTTCGGGCTGAAAAACACGTTTTGAAAAGTGTGATGTTACTGCCCCATAACTTACATGGGGTTGACCAAACTTGCAGAAACATGTTTATTTCTGCTGAAAAACACGTTTTGACCCTTTCTGCACACTGGGGTTAAGGGCTGAGTGTGTGGGCACTTCTGAGCCTTGCTGTTACAAGTAGATTCAGCTGTCTGAAAAAACGCGTTTATTTCGGGCTGAAAAACACGTTTTGAAAAGTGTGATGTTACTGCCCCATAACTTACATGGGGTTGACCAAACTTGCAGAAACATGTTTATTTCTGCTGAAAAACACGTTTTGACCCTTTCTGCACACTAGGGTTAAGGGATGAGTGTGTGGGAACTTCTGAGCCTTGCTGTTACTAGTAGATTCAGCTGTCTGAAAAAACGCGTTTATTTCGGGCTGAAAAACACGTTTTGAAAAGTGTGATGTTACTGCCCCATAACTTACATGGGGTTGACCAAACTTGCAGAAACATGTTTATTTCTGCTGAAAAACACGTTTTGACCCTTTCTGCACACTGGGGTTAAGGGATGAGTGTGTGGGAACTTCTGAGCCTTGCTGTTACTAGTAGATTCAGCTGTCTGAAAAAACGCGTTTATGTCGGGCTGAAAAACACGTTTTGAAAAGTGTGATGTTACTGCCCCATAACTTACATGGGGTTGACCAAACTTGCAGAAACATGTTTATTTCTGCTGAAAAACACGTTTTGACCCTTTCTGCACACTGGGGTTAAGGGATGAGTGTGTGGGAACTTCTGAGCCTTGCTGTTACTAGTAGATTCAGCTGTCTGAAAAAACGTGTTTATTTCGGGCTGAAAAACACGTTTTGAAAAGTGTGATGTTACTGCCCCATAACTTACATGGGGTTGACCAAACTTGCAGAAACATGTTTATTTCTGCTGAAAAACACGTTTTGACCCTTTCTGCACACTGGGGTTAAGGGCTGAGTGTGTGGGCACTTCTGAGCCTTGCTGTTACAAGGAGATTCAGTTGTCTGAAAAAACGCGTTTATTTCGGGCTGAAAAACACGTTTTGAAAAGTGTGATGTTACTGCCCCATAACTTACATGGGGTTGACCAAACTTGCAGAAACATGTTTATTTCTGCTGAAAAACACGTTTTGACCCTTTCTGCACACTGGGGTTAAGGGCTTAGTGTGTGGGCTCTTCTGAGCCTTGCTGTTACAAGGAGATTCAGTTGTCTGAAAAAACGCGTTTATTTCGGGCTGAAAAACACGTTTTGAAAAGTGTGATGTTACTGCCCCATAACTTACATGGGGTTGACCAAACTTGCAGAAACATGTTTATTTCTGCTGAAAAACACGTTTTGACCCTTTCTGCACACTGGGGTTAAGGCCTGAGTGTGTGGGCTCTTCTGAGCCTTGCTGTTACAAGGAGATTCAGTTGTCTGAAAAAACGCGTTTATTTCGGGCTGAAAAACATGTTTTGAAAAGTGTGATGTTACTGCCCCATAACTTACATGGGTTTGACCAAACTTGCAGAAACATGTTTATTTCTGCTGAAAAACACGTTTTGACCCTTTCTGCACACTGGGGTTAAGGGCTGAGTGTGTGGGCACTTCTGAGCCTTGCTGTTACAAGGAGATTCAGTTGTCTGAAAAAACGCGTTTATTTCGGGCTGAAAAACACGTTTTGAAAAGTGTGATGTTACTGCCCCATAACTTACATGGGGTTGACCAAACTTGCAGAAACATGTTTATTTCTGCTGAAAAACACGTTTTGACCAATTCTGCACACTGGGGTTAAGGGCTGAGTGTGTGGGAACTTCTGAGCCTTGCTGTTACTAGTAGATTCAGCTGTCTGAAAAAACGCGTTTATTTCGGGCTGAAAAACACGTTTTGAAAAGTGTGATGTTACTGCCCCATAACTTACATGGGGTTGACCAAACTTGCAGAAACATGTTTATTTCTGCTGAAAAACACGTTTTGACCCTTTCTGCACACTGGGGTTAAGGGCTGAGTGTGTGGGCACTTCTGAGCCTTGCTGTTACAAGTAGATTCAGCTGTCTGAAAAAACGCGTTTATTTCGGGCTGAAAAACACGTTTTGAAAAGTGTGATGTTACTGCCCCATAACTTACATGGGGTTGACCAAACTTGCAGAAACATGTTTATTTCTGCTGAAAAACACGTTTTGACCCTTTCTGCACACTGGGGTTAAGGGCTGAGTGTGTGGGCACTTCTGAGCCTTGCTGTTACAAGGAGATTCAGTTGTCTGAAAAAACGCGTTTATTTCGGGCTGAAAAACACGTTTTGAAAAGTGTGATGTTACTGCCCCATAACTTACATGGGGTTGACCAAACTTGCAGAAACATGTTTATTTCTGCTGAAAAACACGTTTTGACCCTTTCTGCACACTGGGGTTAAGGGCTGAGTGTGTGGGCACTTCTGAGCCTTGCTGTTACAAGTAGATTCAGCTGTCTGAAAAAACGCGTTTATTTCGGGCTGAAAAACACGTTTTGAAAAGTGTGATGTTACTGCCCCATAACTTACATGGGGTTGACCAAACTTGCAGAAACATGTTTATTTCTGCTGAAAAACACGTTTTGACCCTTTCTGCACACTGGGGTTAAGGGCTGAGTGTGTGGGCTCTTCTGAGCCTTGCTGTTACAAGGAGATTCAGTTGTCTGAAAAAACGCGTTTATTTCGGGCTGAAAAACACGTTTTGAAAAGTGTGATGTTACTGCCCCATAACTTACATGGGGTTGACCAAACTTGCAGAAACATGTTTATTTCTGCTGAAAAACACGTTTTGACCCTTTCTGCACACTGGGGTTAAGGGCTGAGTGTGTGGGCACTTCTGAGACTTGCTGTTACAAGGAGATTCAGCTGTCTGAAAAAACGCGTTTATTTCGGGCTGAAAAACACGTTTTGAAAAGTGTGATGTTACTGCCCCATAACTTACATGGGGTTGACCAAACTTGCAGAAACATGTTTATTTCTGCTGAAAAACACGTTTTGACCCTTTCTGCACACTGGGGTTAAGGGCTGAGTGTGTGGGCACTTCTGAGCTTTGCTGTTACAAGGAGATTCAGTTGTCTGAAAAAACGCGTTTATTTCGGGCTGAAAAACACGTTTTGAAAAGTGTGATGTTACTGCCCCATAACTTACATGGGGTTGACCAAACTTGCAGAAACATGTTTATTTCTGCTGAAAAACACGTTTTGACCCTTTCTGCACACTAGGGTTAAGGGATGAGTGTGTGGGAACTTCTGAGCCTTGCTGTTACTAGTAGATTCAGCTGTCTGAAAAAACGCGTTTATTACGGGCTGAAAAACACGTTTTGAAAAGTGTGATGTTACTGCCCCATAACTTACATGGGGTTGACCAAACTTGCAGAAACATGTTTATTTCTGCTGAAAAACACGTTTTGACCCTTTCTGCACACTGGGGTTAAGGGCTGAGTGTGTGGGCACTTCTGAGCCTTGCTGTTACAAGTAGATTCAGCTGTCTGAAAAAACGCGTTTATTTCGGGCTGAAAAACACGTTTTGAAAAGTGTGATGTTACTGCCCCATAACTTACATGGGGTTGACCAAACTTGCAGAAACATGTTTATTTCTGCTGAAAAACACGTTTTGACCCTTTCTGCACACTGGGGTTAAGGGCTGAGTGTGTGGGCACTTCTGAGCCTTGCTGTTACAAGGAGATTCAGTTGTCTGAAAAAACGCGTTTATTTCGGGCTGAAAAACACGTTTTGAAAAGTGTGATGTTACTGCCCCATAACTTACATGGGGTTGACCAAACTTGCAGAAACATGTTTATTTCTGCTGAAAAACACGTTTTGACCCTTTCTGCACACTGGGGTTAAGGGATGAGTGTGTGGGCTCTTCTGAGCCTTGCTGTTACAAGGAGATTCAGTTGTCTGAAAAAACGCGTTTATTTCGGGCTGAAAAACACGTTTTGAAAAGTGTGATGTTACTGCCCCATAACTTACATGGGGTTGACCAAACTTGCAGAAACATGTTTATTTCTGCTGAAAAACACGTTTTGACCCTTTCTGCACACTGGGGTTAAGGCCTGAGTGTGTGGGCTCTTCTGAGCCTTGCTGTTACAAGGAGATTCAGTTGTCTGAAAAAACGCGTTTATTTCGGGCTGAAAAACATGTTTTGAAAAGTGTGATGTTACTGCCCCATAACTTACATGGGTTTGACCAAACTTGCAGAAACATGTTTATTTCTGCTGAAAAACACGTTTTGACCCTTTCTGCACACTGGGGTTAAGGGCTGAGTGTGTGGGCACTTCTGAGCCTTGCTGTTACAAGTAGATTCAGCTGTCTGAAAAAACGCGTTAATTTCGGGCTGAAAAACACGTTTTGAAAAGTGTGATGTTACTGCCCCATAACTTACATGGGTTTGACCAAACTTGCAGAAACATGTTTATTTCTGCTGAAAAACACGTTTTGACCCTTTCTGCACACTGGGGTTAAGGGCTGAGTGTGTGGGCACTTCTGAGCCTTGCTGTTACAAGTAGATTCAGCTGTCTGAAAAAACGCGTTTATTTCGGGCTGAAAAACACGTTTTGAAAAGTGTGATGTTACTGCCCCATAACTTACATGGGGTTGACCAAACTTGCAGAAACATGTTTATTTCTGCTGAAAAACACGTTTTGACCCTTTCTGCACACTGGGGTTAAGGGCTGAGTGTGTGGGCACTTCTGAGCCTTGCTGTTACAAGTAGATTCAGCTGTCTGAAAAAACGCGTTTATTTCGGGCTGAAAAACACGTTTTGAAAAGTGTGATGTTACTGCCCCATAACTTACATGGGGTTGACCAAACTTGCAGAAACATGTTTATTTCTGCTGAAAAACACGTTTTGACCCTTTCTGCACACTGGGGTTAAGGGCTGAGTGTGTGGGCACTTCTGAGCCTTGCTGTTACAAGGAGATTCAGTTGTCTGAAAAAACGCGTTTATTTCGGGGTGAAAAACACGTTTTGAAAAGTGTGATGTTACTGCCCCATAACTTACATGGGGTTGACCAAACTTGCAGAAACATGTTTATTTCTGCTGAAAAACACGTTTTGACCCTTTCTGCACACTGGGGTTAAGGGCTGAGTGTGTGGGCACTTCTGAGCCTTGCTGTTACAAGTAGATTCAGTTGTCTGAAAAAACGCGTTTATTTCGGGCTGAAAAACACGTTTTGAAAAGTGTGATGTTACTGCCCCATAACTTACATGGGGTTGACCAAACTTGCAGAAACATGTTTATTTCTGCTGAAAAACACGTTTTGACCCTTTCTGCACACTGGGGTTAAGGGCTGAGTGTGTGGGCTCTTCTGAGCCTTGCTGTTACAAGGAGATTCAGTTGTCTGAAAAAACGCGTTTATTTCGGGCTGAAAAACACGTTTTGAAAAGTGTGATGTTACTGCCCCATAACTTACATGGGGTTGACCAAACTTGCAGAAACATGTTTATTTCTGCTGAAAAACACGTTTTGACCCTTTCTGCACACTGGGGTTAAGGGCTGAGTGTGTGGGCACTTCTGAGCCTTGCTGTTACAAGGAGATTCAGTTGTCTGAAAAAACGCGTTTATTTTGGCTGAAAAACACGTTTTGAAAAGTGTGATGTTACTGCCCCATAACTTACATGGGGTTGACCAAACTTGCAGAAACATGTTTATTTCTGCTGAAAAACACGTTTTGACCCTTTCTGCACACTGGGGTTAAGGGCTGAGTGTGTGGGCACTTCTGAGCCTTGCTGTTACAAGGAGATTCAGTTGTCTGAAAAAACGCGTTTATTTCGGGCTGAAAAACACGTTTTGAAAAGTGTGATGTTACTGCCCCATAACTTACATGGGGTTGACCAAACTTGCAGAAACATGTTTATTTCTGCTGAAAAACACGTTTTGACCCTTTCTGCACACTGGGGTTAAGGGCTTAGTGTGTGGGCTCTTCTGAGCCTTGCTGTTACAAGGAGATTCAGTTGTCTGAAAAAACGCGTTTATTTCGGGCTGAAAAACACGTTTTGAAAAGTGTGATGTTACTGCCCCATAACTTACATGGGGTTGACCAAACTTGCAGAAACATGTTTATTTCTGCTGAAAAACACGTTTTGACCCTTTCTGCACACTGGGGTTAAGGGCTGAGTGTGTGGGCACTTCTGAGCCTTGCTGTTACAAGGAGATTAAGTTGTCTGAAAAAAGCGTTTATTTCGGGCTGAAAAACACGTTTTGAAAAGTGTGATGTTACTGCCCCATAACTTACATGGGGTTGACCAAACTTGCAGAAACATGTTTATTTCTGCTGAAAAACACGTTTTGACCCTTTCTGCACACTGGGGTTAAGGGATGAGTGTGTGGGAACTTCTGAGCCTTGCTGTTACTAGTAGATTCAGCTGTCTGAAAAAACGCGTTTATTTCGGGCTGAAAAACACGTTTTGAAAAGTGTGATGTTACTGCCCCATAACTTACATGGGGTTGACCAAACTTGCAGAAACATGTTTATTTCTGCTGAAAAACACGTTTTGACCCTTTCTGCACACTGGGGTTAAGGGCTGAGTGTGTGGGCACTTCTGAGCCTTGCTGTTACAAGGAGATTCAGTTGTCTGAAAAAACGCGTTTATTTCGGGCTGAAAACACGTTTTGAAAAGTGTGATGTTACTGCCCCATAACTTACATGGGGTTGACCAAACTTGCAGAAACATGTTTATTTCTGCTGAAAAACACGTTTTGACCCTTTCTGCACACTGGGGTTAAGGGCTGAGTGTGTGGGCTCTTCTGAGCCTTGCTGTTACAAGGAGATTCAGTTGTCTGAAAAAACGCGTTTATTTCGTGCTGAAAAACACGTTTTGAAAAGTGTGATGTTACTACCCCATAACTTACATGGGGTTGACCAAACTTGCAGAAACATGTTTATTTCTGCTGAAAAACACGTTTTGACCCTTTCTGCACACTGGGGTTAAGGGCTGAGTGTGTGGGCTCTTCTGAGCCTTGCTGTTACAAGGAGATTCAGTTGTCTGAAAAAACGCGTTTATTTCGGGCTGAAAAACACGTTTTGAAAAGTGTGATGTTACTGCCCCATAACTTACATGGGGTTGACCAAACTTGCAGAAACATGTTTATTTCTGCTGAAAAACACGTTTTGACCCTTTCTGCACACTGGGGTTAAGGGCTGAGTGTGTGGGCTCTTCTGAGCCTTGCTGTTACAAGGAGATTCAGTTGTCTGAAAAAACGCGTTTATTTCGGGCTGAAAAACACGTTTTGAAAAGTGTGATGTTACTGCCCCATAACTTACATGGGGTTGACCAAACTTGCAGAAACATGTTTATTTCTGCTGAAAAACACGTTTTGACCCTTTCTGCACACTGGGGTTAAGGGATGAGTGTGTGGGAACTTCTGAGCCTTGCTGTTTCTAGTAGATTCAGCTGTCTGAAAAAACGCGTTTATTTCGGGCTGAAAAACACGTTTGAAAAGTGTGATGTTACTGCCCCATAACTTACATGGGGTTGACCAAACTTGTAGAAACATGTTTATTTCTGCTGAAAAACACGTTTTGACCCTTTCTGCACACTGGGGTTAAGGGCTGAGTGTGTGGGCACTTCTGAGCCTTGCTGTTACAAGGAGATTCAGTTGTCTGAAAAAACGCGTTTATTTCAGGCTGAAAAACACGTTTTGAAAAGTGTGATGTTACTGCCCCATAACTTACATGGGGTTGACCAAACTTGCAGAAACATGTTTATTTCTGCTGAAAAACACGTTTTGACCCTTTCTGCACACTGGGGTTAAGGGCTTAGTGTGTGGGCTCTTCTGAGCCTTGCTGTTACAAGGAGATTCAGTTGTCTGAAAAAACGCGTTTATTTCGGGCTGAAAAACACGTTTTGAAAAGTGTGATGTTACTGCCCCATAACTTACATGGGGTTGACCAAACTTGCAGAAACATGTTTATTTCTGCTGAAAAACACGTTTTGACCCTTTCTGCACACTGGGGTTAAGGGATGAGTGTGTGGGAACTTCTGAGCCTTGCTGTTACTAGTAGATTCAGCTGTCTGAAAAAACGCGTTTATTTCGGGCTGAAAAACACGTTTTGAAAAGTGTGATGTTACTGCCCCATAACTTACATGGGGTTGACCAAACTTGCAGAAACATGTTTATTTCTGCTGAAAAACACGTTTTGACCCTTTCTGCACACTGGGGTTAAGGGCTGAGTGTGTGGGCACTTCTGAGCCTTGCTGTTACAAGGAGATTCAGTTGTCTGAAAAAACGCGTTTATTTCGGGCTGAAAAACACGTTTTGAAAAGTGTGATGTTACTGCCCCATAACTACATGGGGTTGACCAAACTTGCAGAAACATGTTTATTTCTGCTGAAAAACACGTTTTGACCCTTTCTGCACACTGGGGTTAAGGGCTGAGTGTGTGGGCTCTTCTGAGCCTTGCTGTTACAAGGAGATTCAGTTGTCTGAAAAAACGCGTTTATTTCGGGCTGAAAAACACGTTTGAAAAGTGTGATGTTACTGCCCCATAACTTACATGGGGTTGACCAAACTTGCAGAAACATGTTTATTTCTGCTGAAAAACACGTTTTGACCCTTTCTGCACACTGGGGTTAAGGGCTGAGTGTGTGGGCACTTCTGAGCCTTGCTGTTACAAGTAGATTCAGCTGTCTGAAAAAACGCGTTTATTTCGGGCTGAAAAACACGTTTTGAAAAGTGTGATGTTACTGCCCCATAACTTACATGGGGTTGACCAAACTTGCAGAAACATGTTTATTTCTGCTGAAAAACACGTTTTGACCCTTTCTGCACACTGGGGTTAAGGGCTGAGTGTGTGGGCTCTTCTGAGCCTTGCTGTTACAAGGAGATTCAGTTGTCTGAAAAAACGCGTTTATTTCGGGCTGAAAAACACGTTTTGAAAAGTGTGATGTTACTGCCCCATAACTTACATGGGGTTGACCAAACTTGCAGAAACATGTTTATTTCTGCTGAAAAACACGTTTTGACCCTTTCTGCACACTGGGGTTAAGGGCTGAGTGTGTGGGCACTTCTGAGCCTTGCTGTTACAAGGAGATTCAGTTGTCTGAAAAAACGCGTTTATTTCGGGCTGAAAAACACGTTTTGAAAAGTGTGATGTTACTGCCCCATAACTTACATGGGGTTGACCAAACTTGCAGAAACATGTTTATTTCTGCTGAAAACACGTTTTGACCCTTTCTGCACACTGGGTTAAGGGCTGAGTGTGTGGGCTCTTCTGAGCCTTGCTGTTACAAGGAGATTCAGTTGTCTGAAAAAACGCGTTTATTTCGTGCTGAAAAACACGTTTTGAAAAGTGTGATGTTACTACCCCATAACTTACATGGGGTTGACCAAACTTGCAGAAACATGTTTATTTCTGCTGAAAAACACGTTTTGACCCTTTCTGCACACTGGGGTTAAGGGCTGAGTGTGTGGGCTCTTCTGAGCCTTGCTGTTACAAGGAGATTCAGTTGTCTGAAAAAACGCGTTTATTTCGGGCTGAAAACACGTTTTGAAAAGTGTGATGTTACTGCCCCATAACTTACATGGGGTTGACCAAACTTGCAGAAACATGTTTATTTCTGCTGAAAAACACGTTTTGACCCTTTCTGCACACTGGGGTTAAGGGCTGAGTGTGTGGGCTCTTCTGAGCCTTGCTGTTACAAGGAGATTCAGTTGTCTGAAAAAACGCGTTTATTTCGGGCTGAAAACACGTTTTGAAAAGTGTGATGTTACTGCCCCATACACTTACATGGGGTTGACCAAACTTGCAGAAACATGTTTATTTCTGCTGAAAAACACGTTTTGACCCTTTCTGCACACTGGGGTTAAGGGATGAGTGTGTGGGAACTTCTGAGCCTTGCTGTTTCTAGTAGATTCAGCTGTCTGAAAAAACGCGTTTATTTCGGCTGAAAAACACGTTTTGAAAAGTGTGATGTTACTGCCCCATAACTTACATGGGGTTGACCAAACTTGTAGAAACATGTTTATTTCTGCTGAAAACACGTTTTGACCCTTTCTGCACACTGGGGTTAAGGGCTGAGTGTGTGGGCACTTCTGAGCCTTGCTGTTACAAGGAGATTCAGTTGTCTGAAAAAACGCGTTTATTTCAGGCTGAAAAACACGTTTTGAAAAGTGTGATGTTACTGCCCCATAACTTACATGGGGTTGACCAAACTTGCAGAAACATGTTTATTTCTGCTGAAAAACACGTTTTGACCCTTTCTGCACACTGGGGTTAAGGGCTTAGTGTGTGGGCTCTTCTGAGCCTTGCTGTTACAAGGAGATTCAGTTGTCTGAAAAAACGCGTTTATTTCGGGCTGAAAAACACGTTTTGAAAAGTGTGATGTTACTGCCCCATAACTTACATGGGGTTGACCAAACTTGCAGAAACATGTTTATTTCTGCTGAAAAACACGTTTTGACCCTTTCTGCACACTGGGGTTAAGGGATGAGTGTGTGGGAACTTCTGAGCCTTGCTGTTACTAGTAGATTCAGCTGTCTGAAAAAACGCGTTTATTTCGGGCTGAAAAACACGTTTTGAAAAGTGTGATGTTACTGCCCCATAACTTACATGGGGTTGACCAAACTTGCAGAAACATGTTTATTTCTGCTGAAAAACACGTTTTGACCCTTTCTGCACACTGGGGTTAAGGGCTGAGTGTGTGGGCACTTCTGAGCCTTGCTGTTACAAGGAGATTCAGTTGTCTGAAAAAACGCGTTTATTTCGGGCTGAAAAACACGTTTTGAAAAGTGTGATGTTACTGCCCCATAACTTACATGGGGTTGACCAAACTTGCAGAAACATGTTTATTTCTGCTGAAAAACACGTTTTGACCCTTTCTGCACACTGGGGTTAAGGGCTGAGTGTGTGGGCTCTTCTGAGCCTTGCTGTTACAAGGAGATTCAGTTGTCTGAAAAAACGCGTTTATTTCGGGCTGAAAAACACGTTTTGAAAAGTGTGATGTTACTGCCCCATAACTTACATGGGGTTGACCAAACTTGCAGAAACATGTTTATTTCTGCTGAAAAACACGTTTTGACCCTTTCTGCACACTGGGGTTAAGGGCTGAGTGTGTGGGCACTTCTGAGCCTTGCTGTTACAAGTAGATTCAGCTGTCTGAAAAAACGCGTTTATTTCGGGCTGAAAAACACGTTTTGAAAAGTGTGATGTTACTGCCCCATAACTTACATGGGGTTGACCAAACTTGCAGAAACATGTTTATTTCTGCTGAAAAACACGTTTTGACCCTTTCTGCACACTGGGGTTAAGGGCTGAGTGTGTGGGCTCTTCTGAGCCTTGCTGTTACAAGGAGATTCAGTTGTCTGAAAAAACGCGTTTATTTCGGGCTGAAAAACACGTTTTGAAAAGTGTGATGTTACTGCCCCATAACTTACATGGGGTTGACCAAACTTGCAGAAACATGTTTATTTCTGCTGAAAAACACGTTTTGACCCTTTCTGAACTCTGGGGTTAAGGGCTGAGTTGTGGGCACTTCTGAGACTTGCTGTTACAAGGAGATTCAGCTGTCTGAAAAAACGCGTTTATTTCGGGCTGAAAAACACGTTTTGAAAAGTGTGATGTTACTGCCCCATAACTTACATGGGTTTGACCAAACTTGCAGAAACATGTTTATTTCTGCTGAAAAACACGTTTTGACCCTTTCTGCACACTGGGGTTAAGGGCTGAGTGTGTGGGCACTTCTGAGCCTTGCTGTTACAAGGAGATTCAGTTGTCTGAAAAACGCGTTTATTTCGGGCTGAAAAACACGTTTTGAAAAGTGTGATGTTACTGCCCCATAACTTACATGGGGTTGACCAAACTTGCAGAAACATGTTTATTTCTGCTGAAAAACACGTTTTGACCCTTCTGCACACTGGGGTTAAGGGCTGAGTGTGTGGGCACTTCTGAGCCTTGCTGTTACAAGTAGATTCAGCTGTTTGAAAAAACGCGTTTATTTCGGGCTGAAAAACACGTTTTGAAAAGTGTGATGTTACTGCCCCATAACTTACATGGGGTTGACCAAACTTGCAGAAACATGTTTATTTCTGCTGAAAAACACGTTTGACCCTTTCTGCACACTGGGGTTAAGGGCTGAGTGTGTGGGCACTTCTGAGCCTTGCTGTTACAAGTAGATTCAGCTGTCTGAAAAAACGCGTTTATTTCGGGCTGAAAAACACGTTTTGAAAAGTGTGATGTTACTGCCCATAACTTACATGGGGTTGACCAAACTTTGCAGAAACATGTTATTTCTGCTGAAAAACACGTTTTGACCCTTTCTG
This sequence comes from Lepisosteus oculatus, assembly GCF_040954835.1. NCBI lineage: Eukaryota > Metazoa > Chordata > Actinopteri > Semionotiformes > Lepisosteidae > Lepisosteus > Lepisosteus oculatus. Next base: position 33,330 of record NW_027168290.1, read on the forward strand.
CACACTGGGGTTAAGGGCTGAGTGTGTGGCACTTCTGAGCCTTGCTGTTACAAGTAGATTCAGTTGTCTGAAAAAACGCGTTTATTTCGGGCTGAAAAACACGTTTTGAAAAGTGTGATGTTACTGCCCCATAACTTACATGGGGTTGACCAAACTTGCAGAAACATGTTTATTTCTGCTGAAAAAAACGTTTTGACCCTTTCTGCGCACTGGGGTTAAGGGCTGAGTGTGTGGGCTCTTCTGAGCCTTGCTGTTACAAGGAGATTCAGTTGTCTGAAAAAACGCGTTTATTTCGGGCTGAAAAACACGTTTTGAAAAGTGTGATGTTACTGCCCCATAACTTACATGGGGTTGACCAAACTTGCAGAAACATGTTTATTTCTGCTGAAAAAAACGTTTTGACCCTTTCTGCACACTGGGGTTAAGGGCTTAGTGTGTGGGCTCTTCTGAGCCTTGCTGTTACAAGGAGATTCAGTTGTCTGAAAAAACGCGTTTATTTCGGGCTGAAAAACACGTTTTGAAAAGTGTGATGTTACTGCCCCATAACTTACATGGGTTGACCAAACTTGCAGAAACATGTTTATTTCTGCTGAAAAACACGTTTTGACCCTTTCTGCACATTGGGGTTAAGGGCTGAGTGTGTGGGCACTTCTGAGCCTTGCTGTTACAAGTAGATTCAGCTGTCTGAAAAAACGCGTTTATTTTGGGCTGAAAAACACGTTTTGAAAAGTGTGATGTTACTGCCCCATAACTTACATGGGGTTGACCAAACTTGCAGAAACATGTTTATTTCTGCTGAAAAACACGTTTTGACCCTTTCTGCACACTGGGGTTAAGGGCTGAGTGTGTGGGCTCTTCTGAGCCTTGCTGTTACAAGGAGATTCAGTTGTCTGAAAAAACGCGTTTATTTCGGGCTGAAAAACACGTTTGAAAAGTGTGATGTTACTGCCCCATAACTTACATGGGGTTGACCAAACTTGCAGAAACATGTTTATTTCTGCTGAAAAACACGTTTTGACCCTTTCTGCACTCTGGGGTTAAGGGCTGAGTGTGTGGGCACTTCTGAGACTTGCTGTTACAAGGAGATTCAGCTGTCTGAAAAAACGCGTTTATTTCGGGCTGAAAAACACGTTTTGAAAAGTGTGATGTTACTGCCCCATAACTTACATGGGGTTGACCAAACTTGCAGAAACATGTTTATTTCTGCTGAAAAACACGTTTTGACCCTTTCTGCACACTGGGGTTAAGGGCTGAGTGTGTGGGCACTTCTGAGCCTTGCTGTTACAAGTAGATTCAGCTGTCTGAAAAAACGCGTTTATTTCGGGCTGAAAAACACGTTTTGAAAAGTGTGATGTTACTGCCCCATAACTTACATGGGGTTGACCAAACTTGCAGAAACATGTTTATTTCTGCTGAAAAACACGTTTTGACCCTTTCTGCACACTGGGGTTAAGGGATGAGTGTGTGGGAACTTCTGAGCCTTGCTGTTACTAGTAGATTCAGCTGTCTGAAAAAACGCGTTTATTTCGGGCTGAAAAACACGTTTTGAAAAGTGTGATGTTACTGCCCCATAACTTACATGGGGTTGACCAAACTTGCAGAAACATGTTTATTTCTGCTGAAAAACACGTTTTGACCCTTTCTGCACACTGGGGTTAAGGGCTGAGTGTGTGGGCACTTCTGAGCCTTGCTGTTACAAGGAGATTCAGTTGTCTGAAAAAACGCGTTTATTTCGGGCTGAAAAACACGTTTTGAAAAGTGTGATGTTACTGCCCCATAACTTACATGGGGTTGACCAAACTTGCAGAAACATGTTTATTTCTGCTGAAAAACACGTTTTGACCCTTTCTGCACACTGGGGTTAAGGGCTGAGTGTGTGGGCTCTTCTGAGCCTTGCTGTTACAAGGAGATTCAGTTGTCTGAAAAAACGCGTTTATTTCGGGCTGAAAAACACGTTTTGAAAAGTGTGATGTTACTGCCCCATAACTTACATGGGGTTGACCAAACTTGCAGAAACATGTTTATTTCTGCTGAAAAACACGTTTTGACCCTTTCTGCACACTGGGGTTAAGGGCTGAGTGTGTGGGCACTTCTGAGCCTTGCTGTTACAAGGAGATTCAGTTGTCTGAAAAAACGCGTTTATTTCGGGCTGAAAAACACGTTTTGAAAAGTGTGATGTTACTGCCCCATAACTTACATGGGGTTGACCAAACTTGCAGAAACATGTTTATTTCTGCTGAAAAACACGTTTTGACCCTTTCTGCACACTGGGGTTAAGGGCTTAGTGTGTGGGCTCTTCTGAGCCTTGCTGTTACAAGGAGATTCAGTTGTCTGAAAAAACGCGTTTATTTCGGGCTGAAAAACACGTTTTGAAAAGTGTGATGTTACTGCCCCATAACTTACATGGGGTTGACCAAACTTGCAGAAACATGTTTATTTCTGCTGAAAAACACGTTTTGACCCTTTCTGCACACTGGGGTTAAGGGATGAGTGTGTGGGAACTTCTGAGCCTTGCTGTTACTAGTAGATTCAGCTGTCTGAAAAAACGCGTTTATTTCGGGCTGAAAAACACGTTTTGAAAAGTGTGATGTTACTGCCCCATAACTTACATGGGGTTGACCAAACTTGCAGAAACATGTTTATTTCTGCTGAAAAACACGTTTTGACCCTTTCTGCACACTGGGGTTAAGGGCTGAGTGTGTGGGCACTTCTGAGCCTTGCTGTTACAAGGAGATTCAGCTGTCTGAAAAAACGCGTTTATTTCGGGCTGAAAAACACGTTTTGAAAAGTGTGATGTTACTGCCCCATAACTTACATGGGGTTGACCAAACTTGCAGAAACATGTTTATTTCTGCTGAAAAACACGTTTTGACCCTTTCTGCACACTGGGGTTAAGGGCTGAGTGTGTGGGCACTTCTGAGCCTTGCTGTTACAAGGAGATTCAGTTGTCTGAAAAAACGCGTTTATTTCGGGCTGAAAAACACGTTTTGAAAAGTGTGATGTTACTGCCCCATAACTTACATGGGGTTGACCAAACTTGCAGAAACATGTTTATTTCTGCTGAAAAACACGTTTTGACCCTTTCTGCACACTGGGGTTAAGGGATGAGTGTGTGGGAACTTCTGAGCCTTGCTGTTACTAGTAGATTCAGCTGTCTGAAAAAACGCGTTTATTTCGGGCTGAAAAACACGTTTTGAAAAGTGTGATGTTACTGCCCCATAACTTACATGGGGTTGACCAAACTTGCAGAAACATGTTTATTTTCTGCTGAAAAACACGTTTTGACCCTTTCTGCACACTGGGGTTAAGGGCTGAGTGTGTGGGCACTTCTGAGCCTTGCTGTTACAAGTAGATTCAGCTGTCTGAAAAAACGCGTTTATTTCGGGCTGAAAAACACGTTTTGAAAAGTGTGATGTTACTGCCCCATAACTTACATGGGGTTGACCAAACTTGCAGAAACATGTTTATTTCTGCTGAAAAACACGTTTTGACCCTTTCTGCACACTGGGGTTAAGGGATGAGTGTGTGGGAACTTCTGAGCCTTGCTGTTTCTAGTAGATTCAGCTGTCTGAAAAAACGCGTTTATTTCGGGCTGAAAAACACGTTTTGAAAAGTGTGATGTTACTGCCCCATAACTTACATGGGGTTGACCAAACTTGTAGAAACATGTTTATTTCTGCTGAAAAACACGTTTTGACCCTTTCTGCACACTGGGGTTAAGGGCTGAGTGTGTGGGCACTTCTGAGCCTTGCTGTTACAAGGAGATTCAGTTGTCTGAAAAAACGCGTTTATTTCGGGCTGAAAAACACGTTTTGAAAAGTGTGATGTTACTGCCCCATAACTTACATGGGGTTGACCAAACTTGCAGAAACATGTTTATTTCTGCTGAAAAACACGTTTTGACCCTTTCTGCACACTGGGGTTAAGGGCTTAGTGTGTGGGCTCTTCTGAGCCTTGCTGTTACAAGGAGATTCAGTTGTCTGAAAAACGCGTTTATTTCGGGCTGAAAAACACGTTTTGAAAAGTGTGATGTTACTGCCCCATAACTTACATGGGGTTGACCAAACTTGCAGAAACATGTTTATTTCTGCTGAAAAACACGTTTTGACCCTTTCTGCACACTGGGGTTAAGGGATGAGTGTGTGGGAACTTCTGAGCCTTGCTGTTACTAGTAGATTCAGCTGTCTGAAAAAACGCGTTTATTTCGGGCTGAAAAACACGTTTTGAAAAGTGTGATGTTACTGCCCCATAACGTACATGGGGTTGACCAAACTTGCAGAAACATGTTTATTTCTGCTGAAAAACACGTTTTGACCCTTTCTGCACACTGGGGTTAAGGGCTGAGTGTGTGGGCACTTCTGAGCCTTGCTGTTACAAGGAGATTCAGTTGTCTGAAAAACGCGTTTATTTCGGGCTGAAAAACACGTTTTGAAAAGTGTGATGTTACTGCCCCATAACTTACATGGGGTTGACCAAACTTGCAGAAACATGTTTATTTCTGCTGAAAAACACGTTTTGACCCTTTCTGCACACTGGGGTTAAGGGCTGAGTGTGTGGGCACTTCTGAGCCTTGCTGTTACAAGGAGATTCAGTTGTCTGAAAAAACGCGTTTATTTCGGGCTGAAAAACACGTTTTGAAAAGTGTGATGTTACTGCCCCATAACTTACATGGGGTTGACCAAACTTGCAGAAACATGTTTATTTCTGCTGAAAAACACGTTTTGACCCTTTCTGCACACTGGGGTTAAGGGATGAGTGTGTGGGAACTTCTGAGCCTTGCTGTTACTAGTAGATTCAGCTGTCTGAAAAAACGCGTTTATTTCGGGCTGAAAAACACGTTTTGAAAAGTGTGATGTTACTGCCCCATAACTTACATGGGGTTGACCAAACTTGCAGAAACATGTTTATTTCTGCTGAAAAACACGTTTTGACCCTTTCTGCACACTGGGGTTAAGGGCTGAGTGTGTGGGCACTTCTGAGCCTTGCTGTTACAAGTAGATTCAGCTGTCTGAAAAAACGCGTTTATTTCGGGCTGAAAAACACGTTTTGAAAAGTGTGATGTTACTGCCCCATAACTTACATGGGGTTGACCAAACTTGCAGAAACATGTTTATTTCTGCTGAAAAACACGTTTTGACCCTTTCTGCACACTGGGGTTAAGGGATGAGTGTGTGGGAACTTCTGAGCCTTGCTGTTTCTAGTAGATTCAGCTGTCTGAAAAAACGCGTTTATTTCGGGCTGAAAAACACGTTTTGAAAAGTGTGATGTTACTGCCCCATAACTTACATGGGGTTGACCAAACTTGCAGAAACATGTTTATTTCTGCTGAAAAACACGTTTTGACCCTTTCTGCACACTGGGGTTAAGGGCTGAGTGTGTGGGCACTTCTGAGCCTTGCTGTTACAAGGAGATTCAGTTGTCTGAAAAAACGCGTTTATTTCGGGCTGAAAAACACGTTTTGAAAAGTGTGATGTTACTGCCCCATAACTTACATGGGGTTGACCAAACTTGCAGAAACATGTTTATTTCTGCTGAAAAACACGTTTTGACCCTTTCTGCACACTGGGGTTAAGGGCTGAGTGTGTGGGCTCTTCTGAGCCTTGCTGTTACAAGGAGATTCAGTTGTCTGAAAAAACGCGTTTATTTCGGGCTGAAAAACACGTTTTGAAAAGTGTGATGTTACTGCCCCATAACTTACATGGGGTTGACCAAACTTGCAGAAACATGTTTATTTCTGCTGAAAAACACGTTTTGACCCTTTCTGCACACTGGGGTTAAGGGCTGAGTGTGTGGGCACTTCTGAGCCTTGCTGTTACAAGGAGATTCAGTTGTCTGAAAAAACGCGTTTATTTCGGGCTGAAAAACACGTTTTGAAAAGTGTGATGTTACTGCCCCATAACTTACATGGGGTTGACCAAACTTGCAGAAACATGTTTATTTCTGCTGAAAAACACGTTTTGACCCTTTCTGCACACTGGGGTTAAGGGATGAGTGTGTGGGAACTTCTGAGCCTTGCTGTTACTAGTAGATTCAGCTGTCTGAAAAAACGCGTTTATTTCGGGCTGAAAAACACGTTTTGAAAAGTGTGATGTTACTGCCCCATAACTTACATGGGGTTGACCAAACTTGCAGAAACATGTTTATTTCTGCTGAAAAACACGTTTTGACCCTTTCTGCACACTGGGGTTAAGGGCTGAGTGTGTGGGCACTTCTGAGCCTTGCTGTTACAAGGAGATTCAGTTGTCTGAAAAAACGCGTTTATTTCGGGCTGAAAAACACGTTTTGAAAAGTGTGATGTTACTGCCCCATAACTTACATGGGGTTGACCAAACTTGCAGAAACATATTTATTTCTGCTGAAAAACACGTTTTGACCCTTTCTGCACACTGGGGTTAAGGGATGAGTGTGTGGGAACTTCTGAGCCTTGCTGTTACTAGTAGATTCAGCTGTCTGAAAAAACGCGTTTATTTCGGGCTGAAAAACACGTTTTGAAAAGTGTGATGTTACTGCCCCATAACTTACATGGGGTTGACCAAACTTGCAGAAACATGTTTATTTCTGCTGAAAAACACGTTTTGACCCTTTCTGCACACTGGGGTTAAGGGCTGAGTGTGTGGGCTCTTCTGAGCCTTGCTGTTACAAGGAGATTCAGTTGTCTGAAAAAACGCGTTTATTTCGGGCTGAAAAACACGTTTTGAAAAGTGTGATGTTACTGCCCCATAACTTACATGGGGTTGACCAAACTTGCAGAAACATGTTTATTTCTGCTGAAAAACACGTTTTGACCCTTTCTGCACTCTGGGGTTAAGGGCTGAGTGTGTGGGCACTTCTGAGACTTGCTGTTACAAGGAGATTCAGCTGTCTGAAAAACGCGTTTATTTCGGGCTGAAAAACACGTTTTGAAAAGTGTGATGTTACTGCCCCATAACTTACATGGGTTTGACCAAACTTGCAGAAACATGTTTATTTCTGCTGAAAAACACGTTTTGACCCTTTCTGCACACTGGGGTTAAGGGCTGAGTGTGTGGGCACTTCTGAGCCTTGCTGTTACAAGGAGATTCAGTTGTCTGAAAAAACGCGTTTATTTCGGGCTGAAAAACACGTTTTGAAAAGTGTGATGTTACTGCCCCATAACTTACATGGGGTTGACCAAACTTGCAGAAACATGTTTATTTCTGCTGAAAAACACGTTTTGACCCTTTCTGCACACTGGGGTTAAGGGCTGAGTGTGTGGGCACTTCTGAGGCCTTGCTGTTACAAGTAGATTCAGCTGTCTGAAAAAACGCGTTTATTTCGGGCTGAAAAACACGTTTTGAAAAGTGTGATGTTACTGCCCCATAACTTACATGGGGTTGACCAAACTTGCAGAAACATGTTTATTTCTGCTGAAAAACACGTTTTGACCCTTTCTGCACACTGGGGTTAAGGGCTGAGTGTGTGGGCACTTCTGAGCCTTGCTGTTACAAGGAGATTCAGTTGTCTGAAAAAACGCGTTTATTTCGGGCTGAAAAACACGTTTTGAAAAGTGTGATGTTACTGCCCCATAACTTACATGGGGTTGACCAAACTTGCAGAAACATGTTTATTTCTGCTGAAAAACACGTTTTGACCCTTTCTGCACACTGGGGTTAAGGGCTGAGTGTGTGGGCACTTCTGAGCCTTGCTGTTACAAGTAGATTCAGCTGTCTGAAAAAACGCGTTTATTTCGGGCTGAAAAACACGTTTTGAAAAGTGTGATGTTACTGCCCCATAACTTACATGGGGTTGACCAAACTTGCAGAAACATGTTTATTTCTGCTGAAAAACACGTTTTGACCCTTTCTGCACACTGGGGTTAAGGGCTGAGTGTGTGGGCACTTCTGAGCCTTGCTGTTACAAGGAGATTCAGTTGTCTGAAAAAACGCGTTTATTTCGGGCTGAAAAACACGTTTTGAAAAGTGTGATGTTACTGCCCCATAACTTACATGGGGTTGACCAAACTTGCAGAAACATGTTTATTTCTGCTGAAAAACACGTTTTGACCCTTTCTGCACACTGGGGTTAAGGGATGAGTGTGTGGGAACTTCTGAGCCTTGCTGTTACTAGTAGATTCAGCTGTCTGAAAAAACGCGTTTGTTTCGGGCTGAAAAACACGTTTTGAAAAGTGTGATATTACTGCCCCATAACTTACATGGGGTTGACCAAACTTGCAGAAACATGTTTATTTCTGCTGAAAAACACGTTTTGACCCTTTCTGCACACTGGGGTTAAGGGCTGAGTGTGTGGGCTCTTCTGAGCCTTGCTGTTACAAGGAGATTCAGTTGTCTGAAAAAACGCGTTTATTTCGGGCTGAAAAACACGTTTTGAAAAGTGTGATGTTACTGCCCCATAACTTACATGGGGTTGACCAAACTTGCAGAAACATGTTTATTTCTGCTGAAAAACACGTTTTGACCCTTTCTGCACACTGGGGTTAAGGGCTGAGTGTGTGGGCTCTTCTGAGCCTTGCTGTTACAAGGAGATTCAGTTGTCTGAAAAAACGCGTTTATTTCGGGCTGAAAAACACGTTTTGAAAAGTGTGATGTTACTGCCCCATAACTTACATGGGGTTGACCAAACTTGCAGAAACATGTTTATTTCTGCTGAAAAACACGTTTTGACCCTTTCTGCACACTGGGGTTAAGGGCTGAGTGTGTGGGCACTTCTGAGCCTTGCTGTTACAAGTAGATTCAGCTGTCTGAAAAAACGCGTTTATTTCGGGCTGAAAACACGTTTTGAAAAGTGTGATGTTACTGCCCCATAACTTACATGGGGTTGACCAAACTTGCAGAAACATGTTTATTTCTGCTGAAAAACACGTTTTGACCCTTTCTGCACACTGGGGTTAAGGGATGAGCGTGTGGGGAACTTCTGAGCCTTGCTGTTACTAGTAGATTCAGCTGTCTGAAAAAACGCGTTTGTTTCGGGCTGAAAAACACGTTTTGAAAAGTGTGATGTTACTGCCCCATAACTTACATGGGGTTGACCAAACTTGCAGAAACATGTTTATTTCTGCTGAAAAACACGTTTTGACCCTTTCTGCACACTGGGGTTAAGGGCTGAGTGTGTGGGCTCTTCTGAGCCTTGCTGTTACAAGGAGATTCAGTTGTCTGAAAAAACGCGTTTATTTCGGGCTGAAAAACACGTTTTGAAAAGTGTGATGTTACTGCCCCATAACTTACATGGGGTTGACCAAACTTGCAGAAACATGTTTATTTCTGCTGAAAAACACGTTTTGACCCTTTCTGCACACTGGGGTTAAGGGCTGAGTGTGTGGGCTCTTCTGAGCCTTGCTGTTACAAGGAGATTCAGTTGTCTGAAAAAACGCGTTTATTTCGGGCTGAAAAACACGTTTTGAAAAGTGTGATGTTACTGCCCCATAACTTACATGGGGTTGACCAAACTTGCAGAAACATGTTTATTTCTGCTGAAAAACACGTTTTGACCCTTTCTGCACACTGGGGTTAAGGGCTGAGTGTGTGGGCTCTTCTGAGCCTTGCTGTTACAAGGAGATTCAGTTGTCTGAAAAAACGCGTTTATTTCGGGCTGAAAAACACGTTTTGAAAAGTGTGATGTTACTGCCCCATAACTTACATGGGGTTGACCAAACTTGCAGAAACATGTTTATTTCTGCTGAAAAACACGTTTTGACCCTTTCTGCAAACTGGGGTTAAGGGCTGAGTGTGTGGGCACTTCTGAGCCTTGCTGTTACAAGGAGATTCAGTTGTCTGAAAAAACGCGTTTATTTCGGGCTGAAAAACACGTTTTGAAAAGTGTGATGTTACTGCCCCATAACTTACATGGGGTTGACCAAACTTGCAGAAACATGTTTATTTCTGCTGAAAAACACGTTTTGACCCTTTCTGCACACTGGGGTTAAGGGATGAGTGTGTGGGAACTTCTGAGCCTTGCTGTTACTAGTAGATTCAGCTGTCTGAAAAAACGCGTTTATTTCGGGCTGAAAAACACGTTTTGAAAAGTGTGATGTTACTGCCCCATAACTTACATGGGGTTGACCAAACTTGCAGAAACATGTTTATTTCTGCTGAAAAACACGTTTTGACCCTTTCTGCACACTGGGGTTAAGGGCTGAGTGTGTGGGCACTTCTGAGCCTTGCTGTTACAAGGAGATTCAGTTGTCTGAAAAAACGCGTTTATTTCGGGCTGAAAAACACGTTTTGAAAAGTGTGATGTTACTGCCCCATAACTTACATGGGGTTGACCAAACTTGCAGAAACATGTTTATTTCTGCTGAAAAACACGTTTTGACCCTTTCTGCACACTGGGGTTAAGGGATGAGTGTGTGGGAACTTCTGAGCCTTGCTGTTACTAGTAGATTCAGCTGTCTGAAAAAAACGCGTTTATTTCGGGCTGAAAAACACGTTTTGAAAAGTGTGATGTTACTGCCCCATAACTTACATGGGGTTGACCAAACTTGCAGAAACATGTTTATTTCTGCTGAAAAACACGTTTTGACCCTTTCTGCACACTGGGGTTAAGGGCTGAGTGTGTGGGCACTTCTGAGCCTTGCTGTTACAAGTAGATTCAGCTGTCTGAAAAAACGCGTTTATTTCGGGCTGAAAAACACGTTTTGAAAAGTGTGATGTTACTGCCCCATAACTTACATGGGGTTGACCAAACTTGCAGAAACATGTTTATTTCTGCTGAAAAACACGTTTTGACCCTTTCTGCACACTGGGGTTAAGGGATGAGTGTGTGGGAACTTCTGAGCCTTGCTGTTTCTAGTAGATTCAGCTGTCTGAAAAAACGCGTTTATTTCGGGCTGAAAAACACGTTTTGAAAAGTGTGATGTTACTGCCCCATAACTTACATGGGGTTGACCAAACTTGCAGAAACATGTTTATTTCTGCTGAAAAACACGTTTTGACCCTTTCTGCACACTGGGGTTAAGGGCTTAGTGTGTGGGCTCTTCTGAGCCTTGCTGTTACAAGGAGATTCAGTTGTCTGAAAAAACGCGTTTATTTCGGGCTGAAAAACACGTTTTGAAAAGTGTGATGTTACTGCCCCATAACTTACATGGGGTTGACCAAACTTGCAGAAACATGTTTATTTCTGCTGAAAAACACGTTTTGACCCTTTCTGCACACTGGGGTTAAGGGATGAGTGTGTGGGAACTTCTGAGCCTTGCTGTTACTAGTAGATTCAGCTGTCTGAAAAAACGCGTTTATTTCGGGCTGAAAAACACGTTTTGAAAAGTGTGATGTTACTGCCCCATAACTTACATGGGGTTGACCAAACTTGCAGAAACATGTTTATTTCTGCTGAAAAACACGTTTTGACCCTTTCTGCACACTGGGGTTAAGGGCTGAGTGTGTGGGCACTTCTGAGCCTTGCTGTTACAAGGAGATTCAGTTGTCTGAAAAAACGCGTTTATTTCGGGCTGAAAACACGTTTTGAAAAGTGTGATGTTACTGCCCCATAACTTACATGGGGTTGACCAAACTTGCAGAAACATGTTTATTTCTGCTGAAAAACACGTTTTGACCCTTTCTGCACACTGGGGTTAAGGGCTGAGTGTGTGGGCTCTTCTGAGCCTTGCTGTTACAAGGAGATTCAGTTGTCTGAAAAAACGCGTTTATTTCGGGCTGAAAAACACGTTTTGAAAAGTGTGATGTTACTGCCCCATAACTTACATGGGGTTGACCAAACTTGCAGAAACATGTTTATTTCTGCTGAAAAACACGTTTTGACCCTTTCTGCACACTGGGGTTAAGGGCTGAGTGTGTGGGCACTTCTGAGCCTTGCTGTTACAAGGAGATTCAGTTGTCTGAAAAAACGCGTTTATTTCGGGCTGAAAAACACGTTTTGAAAAGTGTGATGTTACTGCCCCATAACTTACATGGGGTTGACCAAACTTGCAGAAACATGTTTATTTCTGCTGAAAAACACGTTTTGACCCTTTCTGCACACTGGGTTAAGGGCTTAGTGTGTGGGCTCTTCTGAGCCTTGCTGTTACAAGGAGATTCAGTTGTCTGAAAAAACGCGTTTATTTCGGGCACCCCCTAAGAAAGCACGTTTTGAAAAGTGTGATGTTACTGCCCCATAACTTACATGGGGTTGACCAAACTTGCAGAAACATGTTTATTTCTGCTGAAAAACACGTTTTGACCCTTTCTGCACACTGGGGTTAAGGGATGAGTGTGTGGGAACTTCTGAGCCTTGCTGTTACTAGTAGATTCAGCTGTCTGAAAAAACGCGTTTATTTCGGGCTGAAAAACACGTTTTGAAAAGTGTGATGTTACTGCCCCATAACTTACATGGGGTTGACCAAACTTGCAGAAACATGTTTATTTCTGCTGAAAAACACGTTTTGACCCTTTCTGCACACTGGGGTTAAGGGCTGAGTGTGTGGGCACTTCTGAGCCTTGCTGGTTACAAGGAGATTCAGTTGTCTGAAAAAACGGCGTTTATTTCGGGC
>NW_027168291.1:0-45727 GCF_040954835.1 Lepisosteus oculatus
GTCTGCAAAAAACGCGTTTATTTCGGGCTGAAAAACAACGTTTTGCAGAGTGTACTGTTACTGCCCCATAACTTACATGGGGTTGACCAAACTTGCAGAAACATGTTTATTTCTGCTGAAAACACGTTTTGACCCTTTCTGCACACTGGGGTTAAGATCTGAGTGTGTGGGCTCTTCTGAGCCTTGCTGCTACATGGGTATTCAGTTGTCTGAAAAAACGCGTTTATTTCGGGCTGAAAAACACGTTTTGAAAAGTGTACTGTTACTGCCCCATAACTTACATGGGGTTGACCAAACTTGCAGAAACATGTTTATTTCTGCTGAAAAACATGTTTTGACACTTTCAGCACACTGGGGGTAAGATCTGAGTGTGTGGCTCTTCTGAGCATTGTTGCTACATGGGGATTCAGTTGTCTGAAAAAACGCGTTTATTTCGGGCTGAAAAACACGTTTTGAAAAGTGTACTGTTATTGCCCCATAACTTACATGGGGTTGACCAAACTTGCAGAAACATGTTTATTTCTGCTGAAAAACATGTTTTGACACTTTCAGCACACTGGGTTAAGATCTGAGTGTGTGGGCTCTTCTGAGCCTTGTTGCTACATGGGGATTCAGTTGTATGAAAAAACGCGTTTATTTCGGGCTGAAAAACACGTTTTGAAAAGTGTACTGTTACTGCCCCATAACTTACATGGGGTTGACCAAACTTGCAGAAACATGTTTATTTCTGCTGAAAAACATGTTTTGACACTTTCAGCACACTGGGGTTAAGATCTGAGTGTGTGGGCTCTTCTGAGCCTTGCTGCTACATGGGGATTCAGTTGTCTGAAAAAACGCGTTTATTTCGGGCTGAAAAACACGTTTTGCAGAGTGTACTGTTACTGCCCCATAACTTACATGGGGTTGACCAAACTTGCAGAAACATGTTTATTTCTGCTGAAAAACATGTTTTGACACTTTCAGCACACTGGGGTTAAGATCTGAGTGTGTGGGCTCTTCTGAGCATTGTTGCTACATGGGGATTCAGTTGTCTGAAAAAACGCGTTTATTTCGGGCTGAAAAACACGTTTTGAAAAGTGTACTGTTACTGCCCCATAACTTACATGGGGTTGACCAAACTTGCAGAAACATGTTTATTTCTGCTGAAAAACATGTTTTGACACTTTCAGCACACTGGGGTTAAGATCTGAGTGTGTGGGCTCTTCTGAGCCTTGCTGCTACATGGGGATTCAGTTGTCTGAAAAAACGCGTTTATTTCGGGCTGAAAAACACGTTTTGCAGAGTGTACTGTTACTGCCCCATAACTTACATGGGGTTGACCAAACTTGCAGAAACATGTTTATTTCTGCTGAAAAACACGTTTTGACCCTTTCTGCACACTGGTTTTAAGATCTGAGTGTGTGGGCTCTTCTGAGCCTTGCTGCTACATGGGTATTCAGTTGTCTGAAAATCGCGTTTATTTCGGGCTGAAAAACACGTTTTGCAGAGTGTACTGTTACTGCCCCATAACTTACATGGGGTTGACCAAACTTGCAGAAACATGTTTATTTCTGCTGAAAAACACGTTTTGACCCTTTCTGCACACTGGGGTTAAGAGCTGAGTGTGTGGGCTCTTCTGAGACTTGCTGCTACATGGGTATTCAGTTGTCTGAAAAAACGCGTTTATTTCGGGCTGAAAAACACGTTTTGAAAAGTGTACTGTTACTGCCCCATAACTTACATGGGGTTGACCAAACTGGCAGAAACATGTTTATTTCTGCTGAAAAACATATTTTGACACTTTTAGCACACTGGGGTTAAGATCTGAGTGTGTGGGCTCTTCTGAGCCTTGTTGCTACATGGGGATTCAGTTGTCTGAAAAAACGCGTTTATTTCGGGCTGAAAAACACGTTTTGAAAAGTGTACTGTTACTGCCCCATAACTTACATGGGGTTGACCAAACTTGCAGAAACATGTTTATTTCTGCTGAAAAACATGTCTTGACACTTTCAGCACACTGGGGTTAAGATCTGAGTGTGTGGGCTCTTCTGAGCCTTGTTGCTACATGGGGATTCAGTTGTCTGAAAAAACGCGTTTATTTCGGGCTGAAAAACACGTTTTGAAAAGTGTACTGTTACTGCCCATAACTTACATGGGGTTGACCAAACTTGCAGAAACATGTTTATTTCTGCTGAAAAACATGTTTTGACACTTTCAGCACACTGGGGTTAAGATCTGAGTGTGTGGGCTCTTCTGAGCCTTGCTGCTACATGGGGATTCAGTTGTCTGAAAAAACGCGTTTATTTCGGGCTGAAAAACACGTTTTGCAGAGTGTACTGTTACTGCCCCATAACTTACATGGGGTTGACCAAACTTGCAGAAACATGTTTATTTCTGCTGAAAAACACGTTTTGACCCTTTCTGCACACTGGGGTTAAGATCTGAGTGTGTGGGCTCTTCTGAGCCTTGCTGCTACATGGGTATTCAGTTGTCTGAAAAAACGCGTTTATTTCGGGCTGAAAAACACGTTTTGAAAAGTGTACTGTTACTGCCCCATAACTTACATGGGGTTGACCAAACTTGCAGAAACATGTTTATTTCTGCTGAAAACATGTTTTGACACTTTCAGCACACTGGGGTTAAGATCTGAGTGTGTGGGCTCTTCTGAGCCTTGTTGCTACATGGGGATTCAGTTGTCTGAAAAAACGTGTTTATTTCGGGCTGAAAAACACGTTTTGAAAAGTGTAATGTTACTGCCCCATAACTTACATGGGGTTGACCAAACTTGCAGAAACATGTTTATTTCTGCTGAAAAACATGTTTTGACACTTTCAGCACACTGGGGTTAAGATCTGAGTGTGTGGGCTCTTCTGAGCCTTGTTGCTACATGGGGATTCAGTTGTCTGAAAAAAACGCGTTTATTTCGGGCTGAAAAACACGTTTTGAAAAGTGTACTGTTACTGCCCCATAACTTACATGGGGTTGACCAAACTTGCAGAAACATGTTTATTTCTGCTGAAAAACATGTTTTGACACTTTCAGCACACTGGGGTTAAGATCTGAGTGTGTGGGCTCTTCTGAGCCTTGTTGCTACATGGGGATTCAGTTGTCTGAAAAAAACGCGTTTATTTCGGGCTGAAAAACACGTTTTGAAAAGTGTACTGTTACTGTCCCATAACTTACATGGGGTTGACCAAACTTGCAGAAACATGTTTATTTCTGCTGAAAAACATGTTTTGACACTTTCAGCACACTGGGGTTAAGATCTGAGTGTGTGGGCTCTTCTGAGCCTTGCTGCTACATGGGGATTCAGTTGTCTGAAAAAACGCGTTTATTTCGGGCTGAAAAACACGTTTTGAAAAGTGTACTGTTACTGCCCCATAACTTACATGGGGTTGACCAAACTTGCAGAAACATGTTTATTTCTGCTGAAAAACATGTTTTGACACTTTCAGCACACTGGGGTTAAGATCTGAGTGTGTGGGCTCTTCTGAGCCTTGCTGCTACATGGGTATTCAGTTGTCTGAAAAAACGCGTTATTTCGGGCTGAAAAACACGTTTTGAAAAGTGTACTGTTACTGCCCCCATTACTTACATGGGGTTGACCAAACTTGCAGAAACATGTTTATTTCTGCTGAAAAACAAGTTTTGACACTTTCAGCACACTGGGGTTAAGATCTGAGTGTGTGGGCTCTTCTGAGCCTTGTTGCTACATGGGGATTCAGTTGTCTGAAAAAACGCGTTTATTTCGGGCTGAAAAACACGTTTTGAAAAGTGTACTGTTACTGCCCCATAACTTACATGGGGTTGACCAAACTTGCAGAAACATGTTTATTTCTGCTGAAAAACATGTTTTGACACTTTCAGCACACTGGGGTTAAGATCTGAGTGTGTGGGCTCTTCTGAGCCTTGCTGCTACATGGGGATTCAGTTGTCTGAAAAAACGCGTTTATTTCGGGCTGAAAAACACGTTTTGCAGAGTGTACTGTTACTGCCCCATAACTTACATGGGGTTGACCAAACTTGCAGAAACATGTTTATTTCTGCTGAAAAACACGTTTTGACCCTTTCTGCACACTGGTTTTAAGATCTGAGTGTGTGGGCTCTTCTGAGCCTTGCTGCTACATGGGTATTCAGTTGTCTGAAAAAACGCGTTTATTTCGGGCTGAAAAACACGTTTTGAAAAGTGTACTGTTACTGCCCCATAACTTACATGGGGTTGACCAAACTTGCAGAAACATGTTTATTTCTGCTGAAAAACATGTTTTGAACCTTTCTGCACACTGGGGTTAAGATCTGAGTGTGTGGGCTCTTCTGAGCCTTGCTGCTACATGGGGATTCAGTTGTCTGAAAAAACGCGTTTATTTCGGGCTGAAAAACACGTTTTGCAGAGTGTACTGTTACTGCCCCATAACTTACATGGGGTTGACCAAACTTGCAGAAACATGTTTATTTCTGCTGAAAAACATGTTTTGACACTTTCTGCACACTGGGGTTAAGAGCTGAGTGTGTGGGCTCTTCTGAGACTTGCTGCTACATGGGTATTCAGTTGTCTGAAAAAACGCGTTTATTTCGGGCTGAAAAACACGTTTTGAAAAGTGTACTGTTACTGCCCCATAACTTACATGGGGTTGACCAAACTGGCAGAAACATGTTTATTTCTGCTGAAAAACATATTTTGACACTTTTAGCACACTGGGGTTAAGATCTGAGTGTGTGGGCTCTTCTGAGCCTTGTTGCTACATGGGGATTCAGTTGTCTGAAAAAACGCGTTTATTTCGGGCTGAAAAACACGTTTTGAAAAGTGTACTGTTACTGCCCCATAACTTACATGGGGTTGACCAAACTTGCAGAAACATGTTTATTTCTGCTGAAAAACATGTCTTGACACTTTCAGCACACTGGGGTTAAGATCTGAGTGTGTAGGCTCTTCTGAGCCTTGTTGCTACATGGGGATTCAGTTGTCTGAAAAAACGCGTTTATTTCGGGCTGAAAAACACGTTTTGAAAAGTGTACTGTTACTGCCCCATAACTTACATGGGGTTGACCAAACTTGCAGAAACATGTTTATTTCTGCTGAAAAACATGTTTTGACACTTTCAGCACACTGGGGTTAAGATCTGAGTGTGTGGGCTCTTCTGAGCCTTGCTGCTACATGGGGATTCAGTTGTCTGAAAAAACGCGTTTATTTCGGGCTGAAAAACACGTTTTGCAGAGTGTACTGTTACTGCCCCATAACTTACATGGGGTTGACCAAACTTGCAGAAACATGTTTATTTCTGCTGAAAAACACGTTTTGACCCTCTCTGCACACTGGGGTTAAGAGCTGAGTGTGTGGGCTCTTCTGAGACTTGCTGCTACATGGGTATTCAGTTGTCTGAAAAAACGCATTTATTTCGGGCTGAAAAACACGTTTTGAAAAGTGTACTGTTACTGCCCCATAACTTACATGGGGTTGACCAAACTTGCAGAAACATGTTTATTTCTGCTGAAAAACATGTCTTGACACTTTCAGCACACTGGGGTTAAGATCTGAGTGTGTGGGCTCTTCTGAGCCTTGTTGCTACATGGGGATTCAGTTGTCTGAAAAAACGTGTTTATTTCGGGCTGAAAAACACGTTTTGAAAAGTGTAATGTTACTGCCCCATAACTTACATGGGGTTGACCAAACTTGCAGAAACATGTTTATTTCTGCTGAAAAACATGTTTTGACACTTTCAGCACACTGGGGTTAAGATCTGAGTGTGTGGGCTCTTCTGAGCCTTGTTGCTACATGGGGATTCAGTTGTCTGAAAAAACGCGTTTATTTCGGGCTGAAAAACACGTTTTGAAAAGTGTACTGTTACTGCCCCATAACTTACATGGGGTTGACCAAACTTGCAGAAACATGTTTATTTCTGCTGAAAAACATGTTTTGACACTTTCAGCACACTGGGGTTAAGATCTGAGTGTGTGGGCTCTTCTGAGCCTTGTTGCTACATGGGGATTCAGTTGTCTGAAAAAACGCGTTTATTTCGGGCTGAAAAACACGTTTTGAAAAGTGTACTGTTACTGCCCCATAACTTACATGGGGTTGACCAAACTTGCAGAAACATGTTTATTTCTGCTGAAAAACATGTTTTGACACTTTCAGCACACTGGGGTTAAGATCTGAGTGTGTGGGCTCTTCTGAGCCTTGCTGCTACATGGGTATTCAGTTGTCTGAAAAAACACGTGTATTTCGGGCTGAAAAACACGTTTTGAAAAGTGTACTGTTACTGCCCCATAACTTACATGGGGTTGACCAAACTTGCAGAAACATGTTTATTTCTGCTGAAAAACATGTTTTGACACTTTCAGCACACTGGGGTTAAGATCTGAGTGTGTGGGCTCTTCTGAGCCTTGCTGCTACATGGGGATTCAGTTGTCTGAAAAAACGCGTTTATTTCGGGCTGAAAAACACGTTTTGAAAAGTGTACTGTTACTGCCCCATTACTTACATGGGGTTGACCAAACTTGCAGAAACATGTTTATTTCTGCTGAAAAACAAGTTTTGACACTTTCAGCACACTGGGGTTAAGATCTGAGTGTGTGGGCTCTTCTGAGCCTTGTTGCTACATGGGGATTCAGTTGTCTGAAAAAACGCGTTTATTTCGGGCTGAAAAACACGTTTTGAAAAGTGTACTGTTACTGCCCCATAACTTACATGGGGTTGACCAAACTTGCAGAAACATGTTTATTTCTGCTGAAAAACATGTTTTGACACTTTCAGCACACTGGGGTTAAGATCTGAGTGTGTGGGCTCTTCTGAGCCTTGCTGCTACATGGGGATTCAGTTGTCTGAAAAAACGCGTTTATTTCGGGCTGAAAAACACGTTTTGCAGAGTGTACTGTTACTGCCCCATAACTTACATGGGGTTGACCAAACTTGCAGAAACATGTTTATTTCTGCTGAAAAACATGTTTTGAACCTTTCTGCACACTGGGGTTAAGATCTGAGTGTGTGGGCTCTTCTGAGCCTTGCTGCTACATGGGGATTCAGTTGTCTGAAAAAACGCGTTTATTTCGGGCTGAAAAACACGTTTTGCAGAGTGTACTGTTACTGCCCCATAACTTACATGGGGTTGACCAAACTTGCAGAAACATGTTTATTTCTGCTGAAAAACACGTTTTGACCCTTTCTGCACACTGGGGTTAAGAGCTGAGTGTGTGGGCTCTTCTGAGACTTGCTGCTACATGGGTATTCAGTTGTCTGAAAAACGCGTTTATTTCGGGCTGAAAAACACGTTTTGAAAAGTGTACTGTTACTGCCCCATAACTTACATGGGGTTGACCAAACTGGCAGAAACATGTTTATTTCTGCTGAAAAACATATTTTGACACTTTTAGCACAATGGGGTTAAGATCTGAGTGTGTGGGCTCTTCTGAGCCTTGTTGCTACATGGGGATTCAGTTGTCTGAAAAAACGCGTTTATTTCGGGCTGAAAAACACGTTTTGAAAAGTGTACTGTTACTGCCCCATAACTTACATGGGGTTGACCAAACTTGCAGAAACATGTTTATTTCTGCTGAAAAACATGTCTTGACACTTTCAGCACACTGGGGTTAAGATCTGAGTGTGTGGGCTCTTCTGAGCCTTGTTGCTACATGGGGATTCAGTTGTCTGAAAAAACGCGTTTATTTCGGGCTGAAAAACACGTTTTGAAAAGTGTACTGTTACTGCCCCATAACTTACATGGGGTTGACCAAACTTGCAGAAACATGTTTATTTCTGCTGAAAAACATGTTTTGACACTTTCAGCACACTGGGGTTAAGATCTGAGTGTGTGGGCTCTTCTGAGCCTTGCTGCTACATGGGGATTCAGTTGTCTGAAAAAAACGCGTTTATTTCGGGCTGAAAAACACGTTTTGCAGAGTGTACTGTTACTGCCCCATAACTTACATGGGGTTGACCAAACTTGCAGAAACATGTTTATTTCTGCTGAAAAACACGTTTTGACCCTCTCTGCACACTGGGGTTAAGAGCTGAGTGTGTGGGCTCTTCTGAGACTTGCTGCTACATGGGTATTCAGTTGTCTGAAAAAACGCATTTATTTCGGGCTGAAAAACACGTTTTGAAAAGTGTACTGTTACTGCCCCATAACTTACATGGGGTTGACCAAACTTGCAGAAACATGTTTATTTCTGCTGAAAAACATGTCTTGACACTTTCAGCACACTGGGGTTAAGATCTGAGTGTGTGGGCTCTTCTGAGCCTTGCTGCTACATGGGGATTCAGTTGTCTGAAAAAACGCGTTTATTTCGGGCTGAAAAACACGTTTTGCAGAGTGTACTGTTACTGCCCCATAACTTACATGGGGTTGACCAAACTTGCAGAAACATGTTTATTTCTGCTGAAAAACACGTTTTGACCCTTTCTGCACACTGGGGTTAAGATCTGAGTGTGTGGGCTCTTCTGAGCCTTGCTGCTACATGGGTATTCAGTTGTCTGAAAAAACGCGTTTATTTCGGGCTGAAAAACACGTTTTGAAAAGTGTACTGTTACTGCCCCATAACTTACATGGGGTTGACCAAACTTGCAGAAACATGTTTATTTCTGCTGAAAAACATGTTTTGACACTTTCAGCACACTGGGGTTAAGATCTGAGTGTGTGGGCTCTTCTGAGCCTTGTTGCTACATGGGGATTCAGTTGTCTGAAAAAACGCGTTTATTTCGGGCTGAAAAACACGTTTTGAAAAGTGTACTGTTACTGCCCCATAACTTACATGGGGTTGACCAAACTTGCAGAAACATGTTTATTTCTGCTGAAAAACATGTTTTGACACTTTCAGCACACTGGGGTTAAGATCTGAGTGTGTGGGCTCTTCTGAGCCTTGTTGCTACATGGGGATTCAGTTGTCTGAAAAAACGCGTTTATTTCGGGCTGAAAAACACGTTTTGAAAAGTGTACTGTTACTGCCCCATAACTTACATGGGGTTGACCAAACTTGCAGAAACATGTTTATTTCTGCTGAAAAACATGTTTTGACACTTTCAGCACACTGGGGTTAAGATCTGAGTGTGTGGGCTCTTCTGAGCCTTGTTGCTACATGGGGATTCAGTTGTCTGAAAAAACGCGTTTATTTCGGGCTGAAAAACACGTTTTGAAAAGTGTACTGTTACTGCCCCATAACTTACATGGGGTTGACCAAACTTGCAGAGACATGTTTATTTCTGCTGAAAAACATGTTTTGAACCTTTCTGCACACTGGGGTTAAGATCTGAGTGTGTGGGCTCTTCTGAGCCTTGCTGCTACATGGGGATTCAGTTGTCTGAAAAAACGCGTTTATTTCGGGCTGAAAAACACGTTTTGCAGAGTGTACTGTTACTGCCCCATAACTTACATGGGGTTGACCAAACTTGCAGAAACATGTTTATTTCTGCTGAAAAACACGCTTTGACCCTTTCTGCACACTGGGGTTAAGATCTGAGTGTGTGGGCTCTTCTGAGCCTTGCTGCTACATGGGTATTCAGTTGTCTGAAAAAACGCGTTTATTTCGGGCTGAAAAACACGTTTTGAAAAGTGTACTGTTACTGCCCCATAACTTACATGGGGTTGACCAAACTTGCAGAAACATGTTTATTTCTGCTGAAAAACATGTTTTGACACTTTCAGCACACTGGGGTTAAGATCTGAGTGTGTGGGCTCTTCTGAGCCTTGTTGCTACATGGGGATTCAGTTGTCTGAAAAAACGTGTTTATTTCGGGCTGAAAAACACGTTTTGAAAAGTGTAATGTTACTGCCCCATAACTTACATGGGGTTGACCAAACTTGCAGAAACATGTTTATTTCTGCTGAAAAACATGTTTTGACACTTTCAGCACACTGGGGTTAAGATCTGAGTGTGTGGGCTCTTCTGAGCCTTGTTGCTACATGGGGATTCAGTTGTCTGAAAAAACGCGTTTATTTCGGGCTGAAAAACACGTTTTGAAAAGTGTACTGTTACTGCCCCATAACTTACATGGGGTTGACCAAACTTGCAGAAACATGTTTATTTCTGCTGAAAAACATGTTTTGACACTTTCAGCACACTGGGGTTAAGATCTGAGTGTGTGGGCTCTTCTGAGCCTTGTTGCTACATGGGGATTCAGTTGTCTGAAAAAACGCGTTTATTTCGGGCTGAAAAACACGTTTTGAAAAGTGTACTGTTACTGCCCCATAACTTACATGGGGTTGACCAAACTTGCAGAAACATGTTTATTTCTGCTGAAAAACATGTTTTGACACTTTCAGCACACTGGGGTTAAGATCTGAGTGTGTGGGCTCTTCTGAGCCTTGTTGCTACATGGGGATTCAGTTGTCTGAAAAAACGCGTTTATTTCGGGCTGAAAAACACGTTTTGAAAAGTGTACTGTTACTGCCCCATAACTTACATGGGGTTGACCAAACTTGCAGAGACATGTTTATTTCTGCTGAAAAACATGTTTTGAACCTTTCTGCACACTGGGGTTAAGATCTGAGTGTGTGGGCTCTTCTGAGCCTTGCTGCTACATGGGGATTCAGTTGTCTGAAAAAACGCGTTTATTTCGGGCTGAAAAACACGTTTTGCAGAGTGTACTGTTACTGTCCCATAACTTACATGGGGTTGACCAAACTTGCAGAAACATGTTTATTTCTGCTGAAAAACACGCTTTGACCCTTTCTGCACACTGGGGTTAAGATCTGAGTGTGTGGGCTCTTCTGAGCCTTGCTGCTACATGGGGATTCA
Organism: Lepisosteus oculatus; assembly: GCF_040954835.1. Taxonomy (NCBI): domain Eukaryota; kingdom Metazoa; phylum Chordata; class Actinopteri; order Semionotiformes; family Lepisosteidae; genus Lepisosteus; species Lepisosteus oculatus. The sequence goes on from NW_027168291.1 coordinate 10,708, forward strand.
GTTGTCTGAAAAAACGCGTTTATTTCGGGCTGAAAAACACGTTTTGAAAAGTGTACTGTTACTGCCCCATTACTTACATGGGGTTGACCAAACTTGCAGAAACATGTTTATTTCTGCTGAAAAACAAGTTTTGACACTTTCAGCACACTGGGGTTAAGATCTGAGTGTGTGGGCTCTTCTGAGCCTTGTTGCTACATGGGGATTCAGTTGTCTGAAAAAACGTGTTTATTTCGGGCTGAAAAACACGTTTTGAAAAGTGTACTGTTACTGCCCCATAACTTACATGGGGTTGACCAAACTTGCAGAAACATGTTTATTTCTGCTGAAAAACATGTTTTGAACCTTTCTGCACACTGGGGTTAAGATCTGAGTGTGTGGGCTCTTCTGAGCCTTGCTGCTACATGGGGATTCAGTTGTCTGAAAAAACGCGTTTATTTCGGGCTGAAAAACACGTTTTGCAGAGTGTACTGTTACTGCCCCATAACTTACATGGGGTTGACCAAACTTGCAGAAACATGTTTATTTCTGCTGAAAAACACGTTTTGACCCTTTCTGCACACTGGGGTTAAGAGCTGAGTGTGTGGGCTCTTCTGAGACTTGCTGCTACATGGGTATTCAGTTGTCTGAAAAAACGCGTTTATTTCGGGCTGAAAAACACGTTTTGAAAAGTGTACTGTTACTGCCCCATAACTTACATGGGGTTGACCAAACTGGCAGAAACATGTTTATTTCTGCTGAAAAACATATTTTGACACTTTTAGCACACTGGGGTTAAGATCTGAGTGTGTGGGCTCTTCTGAGCCTTGTTGCTACATGGGGATTCAGTTGTCTGAAAAAACGCGTTTATTTCGGGCTGAAAAACACGTTTTGAAAAGTGTACTGTTACTGCCCCATAACTTACATGGGGTTGACCAAACTTGCAGAAACATGTTAATTTCTGCTGAAAAACATGTCTTGACACTTTCAGCACACTGGGGTTAAGATCTGAGTGTGTGGGCTCTTCTGAGCCTTGTTGCTACATGGGGATTCAGTTGTCTGAAAAAACGCGTTTATTTCGGGCTGAAAAACACGTTTTGAAAAGTGTACTGTTACTGCCCCATAACTTACATGGGGTTGACCAAACTTGCAGAAACATGTTTATTTCTGCTGAAAAACATGTTTTGACACTTTCAGCACACTGGGGTTAAGATCTGAGTGTGTGGGCTCTTCTGAGCCTTGCTGCTACATGGGGATTCAGTTGTCTGAAAAAACGCGTTTATTTCGGGCTGAAAAACACGTTTTGCAGAGTGTACTGTTACTGCCCCATAACTTACATGGGGTTGACCAAACTTGCAGAAACATGTTTATTTCTGCTGAAAAACACGTTTTGACCCTCTCTGCACACTGGGGTTAAGAGCTGAGTGTGTGGGCTCTTCTGAGACTTGCTGCTACATGGGTATTCAGTTGTCTGAAAAAACGCATTTATTTCGGGCTGAAAAACACGTTTTGAAAAGTGTACTGTTACTGCCCCATAACTTACATGGGGTTGACCAAACTTGCAGAAACATGTTTATTTCTGCTGAAAAACATGTCTTGACACTTTCAGCACACTGGGGTTAAGATCTGAGTGTGTGGGCTCTTCTGAGCCTTGCTGCTACATGGGGATTCAGTTGTCTGAAAAAACGCGTTTATTTCGGGCTGAAAAACACGTTTTGAAAAGTGTACTGTTACTGCCCCATAACTTACATGGGGTTGACCAAACTTGCAGAAACATGTTTATTTCTGCTGAAAAACATGTTTTGACACTTTCAGCACACTGGGGTTAAGATCTGAGTGTGTGGGCTCTTCTGAGCCTTGTTGCTACATGGGGATTCAGTTGTCTGAAAAAACGCGTTTATTTCGGGCTGAAAAACACGTTTTGAAAAGTGTACTGTTACTGCCCCATAACTTACATGGGGTTGACCAAACTTGCAGAAACATGTTTATTTCTGCTGAAAAACATGTTTTGACACTTTCAGCACACTGGGGTTAAGATCTGAGTGTGTGGGCTCTTCTGAGCCTTGTTGCTACATGGGGATTCAGTTGTCTGAAAAAACGCGTTTATTTCGGGCTGAAAAACACGTTTTGAAAAGTGTACTGTTACTGCCCCATAACTTACATGGGGTTGACCAAACTTGCAGAAACATGTTTATTTCTGCTGAAAAACATGTTTTGACACTTTCAGCACACTGGGGTTAAGATCTGAGTGTGTGGGCTCTTCTGAGCCTTGTTGCTACATGGGGATTCAGTTGTCTGAAAAAACGCGTTTATTTCGGGCTGAAAAACACGTTTTGAAAAGTGTACTGTTACTGCCCCATAACTTACATGGGGTTGACCAAACTTGCAGAGACATGTTTATTTCTGCTGAAAAACATGTTTTGAACCTTTCTGCACACTGGGGTTAAGATCTGAGTGTGTGGGCTCTTCTGAGCCTTGCTGCTACATGGGGATTCAGTTGTCTGAAAAAACGCGTTTATTTCGGGCTGAAAAACACGTTTTGCAGAGTGTACTGTTACTGTCCCATAACTTACATGGGGTTGACCAAACTTGCAGAAACATGTTTATTTCTGCTGAAAAACACGCTTTGACCCTTTCTGCACACTGGGGTTAAGATCTGAGTGTGTGGGCTCTTCTGAGCCTTGCTGCTACATGGGGATTCAGTTGTCTGAAAAAACGCGTTTATTTCGGGCTGAAAAACACGTTTTGAAAAGTGTACTGTTACTGCCCCATTACTTACATGGGGTTGACCAAACTTGCAGAAACATGTTTATTTCTGCTGAAAAACAAGTTTTGACACTTTCAGCACACTGGGGTTAAGATCTGAGTGTGTGGGCTCTTCTGAGCCTTGTTGCTACATGGGGATTCAGTTGTCTGAAAAAACGTGTTTATTTCGGGCTGAAAAACACGTTTTGAAAAGTGTACTGTTACTGCCCCATAACTTACATGGGGTTGACCAAACTTGCAGAAACATGTTTATTTCTGCTGAAAAACATGTTTTGAACCTTTCTGCACACTGGGGTTAAGATCTGAGTGTGTGGGCTCTTCTGAGCCTTGCTGCTACATGGGGATTCAGTTGTCTGAAAAAACGCGTTTATTTCGGGCTGAAAAACACGTTTTGCAGAGTGTACTGTTACTGCCCCATAACTTACATGGGGTTGACCAAACTTGCAGAAACATGTTTATTTCTGCTGAAAAACACGTTTTGACCCTTTCTGCACACTGGGGTTAAGAGCTGAGTGTGTGGGCTCTTCTGAGACTTGCTGCTACATGGGTATTCAGTTGTCTGAAAAAACGCGTTTATTTCGGGCTGAAAAACACGTTTTGAAAAGTGTACTGTTACTGCCCCATAACTTACATGGGGTTGACCAAACTGGCAGAAACATGTTTATTTCTGCTGAAAAACATATTTTGACACTTTTAGCACACTGGGGTTAAGATCTGAGTGTGTGGGCTCTTCTGAGCCTTGTTGCTACATGGGGATTCAGTTGTCTGAAAAAACGCGTTTATTTCGGGCTGAAAAACACGTTTTGAAAAGTGTACTGTTACTGCCCCATAACTTACATGGGGTTGACCAAACTTGCAGAAACATGTTAATTTCTGCTGAAAAACATGTCTTGACACTTTCAGCACACTGGGGTTAAGATCTGAGTGTGTGGGCTCTTCTGAGCCTTGTTGCTACATGGGGATTCAGTTGTCTGAAAAAACGCGTTTATTTCGGGCTGAAAAACACGTTTTGAAAAGTGTACTGTTACTGCCCCATAACTTACATGGGGTTGACCAAACTTGCAGAAACATGTTTATTTCTGCTGAAAAACATGTTTTGACACTTTCAGCACACTGGGGTTAAGATCTGAGTGTGTGGGCTCTTCTGAGCCTTGCTGCTACATGGGGATTCAGTTGTCTGAAAAAACGCGTTTATTTCGGGCTGAAAAACACGTTTTGCAGAGTGTACTGTTACTGCCCCATAACTTACATGGGGTTGACCAAACTTGCAGAAACATGTTTATTTCTGCTGAAAAACACGTTTTGACCCTCTCTGCACACTGGGGTTAAGAGCTGAGTGTGTGGGCTCTTCTGAGACTTGCTGCTACATGGGTATTCAGTTGTCTGAAAAAACGCATTTATTTCGGGCTGAAAAACACGTTTTGAAAAGTGTACTGTTACTGCCCCATAACTTACATGGGGTTGACCAAACTTGCAGAAACATGTTTATTTCTGCTGAAAAACATGTCTTGACACTTTCAGCACACTGGGGTTAAGATCTGAGTGTGTGGGCTCTTCTGAGCCTTGCTGCTACATGGGGATTCAGTTGTCTGAAAAAACGCGTTTATTTCGGGCTGAAAAACACGTTTTGAAAAGTGTACTGTTACTGCCCCATAACTTACATGGGGTTGACCAAACTTGCAGAGACATGTTTATTTCTGCTGAAAAACATGTTTTGAACCTTTCTGCACACTGGGGTTAAGATCTGAGTGTGTGGGCTCTTCTGAGCCTTGCTGCTACATGGGGATTCAGTTGTCTGAAAAAACGCGTTTATTTCGGGCTGAAAAACACGTTTTGCAGAGTGTACTGTTACTGCCCCATAACTTACATGGGGTTGACCAAACTTGCAGAAACATGTTTATTTCTGCTGAAAAACACGCTTTGACCCTTTCTGCACACTGGGGTTAAGATCTGAGTGTGTGGGCTCTTCTGAGCCTTGCTGCTACATGGGGATTCAGTTGTCTGAAAAAACGCGTTTATTTCGGGCTGAAAAACACGTTTTGAAAAGTGTACTGTTACTGCCCCATAACTTACATGGGGTTGACCAAACTTGCAGAAACATGTTTATTTCTGCTGAAAAACATGTTTTGACACTTTCAGCACACTGGGGTTAAGATCTGAGTGTGTGGGCTCTTCTGAGCCTTGCTGCTACATGGGTATTCAGTTGTCTGAAAAACGCGTTTATTTCGGGCTGAAAAACACGTTTTGAAAAGTGTACTGTTACTGCCCTATAACTTACATGGGGTTGACCAAACTTGCAGAAACATGTTTATTTCTGCTGAAAAACATGTTTTGACACTTTCAGCACACTGGGGTTAAGATCTGAGTGTGTGGGCTCTTCTGAGCCTTGCTGCTACATGGGGATTCAGTTGTCTGAAAAAACGCGTTTATTTCGGGCTGAAAAACACGTTTTGCAGAGTGTACTGTTACTGCCCCATAACTTACATGGGGTTGACCAAACTTGCAGAAACATGTTTATTTCTGCTGAAAAACATGTTTTGAACCTTTCTGCACACTGGGGTTAAGATCTGAGTGTGTGGGCTCTTCTGAGCCTTGCTGCTACATGGGGATTCAGTTGTCTGAAAAAACGCGTTTATTTCGGGCTGAAAAACACGTTTTGCAGAGTGTACTGTTACTGCCCCATAACTTACATGGGGTTGACCAAACTTGCAGAAACATGTTTATTTCTGCTGAAAAACATGTTTTGAACCTTTCTGCACACTGGGGTTAAGATCTGAGTGTGTGGGCTCTTCTGAGCCTTGCTGCTACATGGGGATTCAGTTGTCTGAAAAAACGCGTTTATTTCGGGCTGAAAAACACGTTTTGCAGAGTGTACTGTTACTGCCCCATAACTTACATGAGGTTGACCAAACTTGCAGAAACATGTTTATTTCTGCTGAAAAACACGTTTTGACCCTTTCTGCACACTGGGGTTAAGAGCTGAGTGTGTGGGCTCTTCTGAGACTTGCTGCTACATGGGTATTCAGTTGTCTGAAAAAACGCGTTTATTTCGGGCTGAAAAACACGTTTTGAAAAGTGTACTGTTACTGCCCCATAACTTACATGGGGTTGACCAAACTGGCAGAAACATGTTTATTTCTGCTGAAAAACATATTTTGACACTTTTAGCACAATGGGGTTAAGATCTGAGTGTGTGGGCTCTTCTGAGCCTTGTTGCTACATGGGGATTCAGTTGTCTGAAAAAACGCGTTTATTTCGGGCTGAAAAACACGTTTTGAAAAGTGTACTGTTACTGCCCCATAACTTACATGGGGTTGACCAAACTTGCAGAAACATGTTTATTTCTGCTGAAAAACATGTCTTGACACTTTCAGCACACTGGGGTTAAGATCTGAGTGTGTGGGCTCTTCTGAGCCTTGTTGCTACATGGGGATTCAGTTGTCTGAAAAAACGCGTTTATTTCGGGCTGAAAAACACGTTTTGAAAAGTGTACTGTTACTGCCCCATAACTTACATGGGGTTGACCAAACTTGCAGAAACATGTTTATTTCTGCTGAAAAACATGTTTTGACACTTTCAGCACACTGGGGTTAAGATCTGAGTGTGTGGGCTCTTCTGAGCCTTGCTGCTACATGGGGATTCAGTTGTCTGAAAAAAACGCGTTTATTTCGGGCTGAAAAACACGTTTTGCAGAGTGTACTGTTACTGCCCCATAACTTACATGGGGTTGACCAAACTTGCAGAAACATGTTTATTTCTGCTGAAAAACACGTTTTGACCCTCTCTGCACACTGGGGTTAAGAGCTGAGTGTGTGGGCTCTTCTGAGACTTGCTGCTACATGGGTATTCAGTTGTCTGAAAAAACGCATTTATTTCGGGCTGAAAAACACGTTTTGAAAAGTGTACTGTTACTGCCCCATAACTTACATGGGGTTGACCAAACTTGCAGAAACATGTTTATTTCTGCTGAAAAACATGTCTTGACACTTTCAGCACACTGGGGTTAAGATCTGAGTGTGTGGGCTCTTCTGAGCCTTGCTGCTACATGGGGATTCAGTTGTCTGAAAAAACGCGTTTATTTCGGGCTGAAAAACACGTTTTGCAGAGTGTACTGTTACTGCCCCATAACTTACATGGGGTTGACCAAACTTGCAGAAACATGTTTATTTCTGCTGAAAAACACGTTTTGACCCTTTCTGCACACTGGGGTTAAGATCTGAGTGTGTGGGCTCTTCTGAGCCTTGCTCCTACATGGGTATTCAGTTGTCTGAAAAAACGCGTTTATTTCGGGCTGAAAAACACGTTTTGAAAAGTGTACTGTTACTGCCCCATAACTTACATGGGGTTGACCAAACTTGCAGAAACATGTTTATTTCTGCTGAAAAACATGTTTTGACACTTTCAGCACACTGGGGTTAAGATCTGAGTGTGTGGGCTCTTCTGAGCCTTGTTGCTACATGGGGATTCAGTTGTCTGAAAAAACGTGTTTATTTCGGGCTGAAAAACACGTTTTGAAAAGTGTAATGTTACTGCCCCATAACTTACATGGGGTTGACCAAACTTGCAGAAACATGTTTATTTCTGCTGAAAAACATGTTTTGACACTTTCAGCACACTGGGGTTAAGATCTGAGTGTGTGGGCTCTTCTGAGCCTTGTTGCTACATGGGGATTCAGTTGTCTGAAAAAACGCGTTTATTTCGGGCTGAAAAACACGTTTTGAAAAGTGTACTGTTACTGCCCCATAACTTACATGGGGTTGACCAAACTTGCAGAAACATGTTTATTTCTGCTGAAAAACATGTTTTGACACTTTCAGCACACTGGGGTTAAGATCTGAGTGTGTGGGCTCTTCTGAGCCTTGTTGCTACATGGGGATTCAGTTGTCTGAAAAAACGCGTTTATTTCGGGCTGAAAAACACGTTTTGAAAAGTGTACTGTTACTGCCCCATAACTTACATGGGGTTGACCAAACTTGCAGAAACATGTTTATTTCTGCTGAAAAACATGTTTTGACACTTTCAGCACACTGGGGTTAAGATCTGAGTGTGTGGGCTCTTCTGAGCCTTGTTGCTACATGGGGATTCAGTTGTCTGAAAAAACGCGTTTATTTCGGGCTGAAAAACACGTTTTGAAAAGTGTACTGTTACTGCCCCATAACTTACATGGGGTTGACCAAACTTGCAGAGACATGTTTATTTCTGCTGAAAAACATGTTTTGAACCTTTCTGCACACTGGGGTGAAGATCTGAGTGTGTGGGCTCTTCTGAGCCTTGCTGCTACATGGGGATTCAGTTGTCTGAAAAAACGCGTTTATTTCGGGCTGAAAAACACGTTTTGCAGAGTGTACTGTTACTGCCCCATAACTTACATGGGGTTGACCAAACTTGCAGAAACATGTTTATTTCTGCTGAAAAACATGTTTTGACACTTTCAGCACACTGGGGTTAAGATCTGAGTGTGTGGGCTCTTCTGAGCCTTGCTGCTACATGGGGATTCAGTTGTCTGAAAAAACGCGTTTATTTCGGGCTGAAAAACACGTTTTGCAGAGTGTACTGTTACTGCCCCATAACTTACATGGGGTTGACCAAACTTGCAGAAACATGTTTATTTCTGCTGAAAAACATGTTTTGAACCTTTCTGCACACTGGGGTTAAGATCTGAGTGTGTGGGCTCTTCTGAGCCTTGCTGCTACATGGGGATTCAGATGTCTGAAAAAACGCGTTTATTTCGGGCTGAAAAACACGTTTTGCAGAGTGTACTGTTACTGCCCCATAACTTACATGGGGTTGACCAAACTTGCAGAAACATGTTTATTTCTGCTGAAAAACATGTTTTGAACCTTTCTGCACACTGGGGTTAAGATCTGAGTGTGTGGGCTCTTCTGAGCCTTGCTGCTACATGGGGATTCAGTTGTCTGAAAAAACGCGTTTATTTCGGGCTGAAAAACACGTTTTGCAGAGTGTACTGTTACTGCCCCATAACTTACATGAGGTTGACCAAACTTGCAGAAACATGTTTATTTCTGCTGAAAAACACGTTTTGACCCTTTCTGCACACTGGGGTTAAGAGCTGAGTGTGTGGGCTCTTCTGAGACTTGCTGCTACATGGGTATTCAGTTGTCTGAAAAAACGCGTTTATTTCGGGCTGAAAAACACGTTTTGAAAAGTGTACTGTTACTGCCCCATAACTTACATGGGGTTGACCAAACTGGCAGAAACATGTTTATTTCTGCTGAAAAACATATTTTGACACTTTTAGCACAATGGGGTTAAGATCTGAGTGTGTGGGCTCTTCTGAGCCTTGTTGCTACATGGGGATTCAGTTGTCTGAAAAAACGCGTTTATTTCGGGCTGAAAAACACGTTTTGAAAAGTGTACTGTTACTGCCCCATAACTTACATGGGGTTGACCAAACTTGCAGAAACATGTTTATTTCTGCTGAAAAACATGTCTTGACACTTTCAGCACACTGGGGTTAAGATCTGAGTGTGTGGGCTCTTCTGAGCCTTGTTGCTACATGGGGATTCAGTTGTCTGAAAAAACGCGTTTATTTCGGGCTGAAAAACACGTTTTGAAAAGTGTACTGTTACTGCCCCATAACTTACATGGGGTTGACCAAACTTGCAGAAACATGTTTATTTCTGCTGAAAAACATGTTTTGACACTTTCAGCACACTGGGGTTAAGATCTGAGTGTGTGGGCTCTTCTGAGCCTTGCTGCTACATGGGGATTCAGTTGTCTGAAAAAAACGCGTTTATTTCGGGCTGAAAAACACGTTTTGCAGAGTGTACTGTTACTGCCCCATAACTTACATGGGGTTGACCAAACTTGCAGAAACATGTTTATTTCTGCTGAAAAACACGTTTTGACCCTCTCTGCACACTGGGGTTAAGAGCTGAGTGTGTGGGCTCTTCTGAGACTTGCTGCTACATGGGTATTCAGTTGTCTGAAAAAACGCATTTATTTCGGGCTGAAAAACACGTTTTGAAAAGTGTACTGTTACTGCCCCATAACTTACATGGGGTTGACCAAACTTGCAGAAACATGTTTATTTCTGCTGAAAAACATGTCTTGACACTTTCAGCACACTGGGGTTAAGATCTGAGTGTGTGGGCTCTTCTGAGCCTTGCTGCTACATGGGGATTCAGTTGTCTGAAAAAACGCGTTTATTTCGGGCTGAAAAACACGTTTTGCAGAGTGTACTGTTACTGCCCCATAACTTACATGGGGTTGACCAAACTTGCAGAAACATGTTTATTTCTGCTGAAAAACACGTTTTGACCCTTTCTGCACACTGGGGTTAAGATCTGAGTGTGTGGGCTCTTCTGAGCCTTGCTGCTACATGGGTATTCAGTTGTCTGAAAAAACGCGTTTATTTCGGGCTGAAAAACACGTTTTGAAAAGTGTACTGTTACTGCCCCATAACTTACATGGGGTTGACCAAACTTGCAGAAACATGTTTATTTCTGCTGAAAAACATGTTTTGACACTTTCAGCACACTGGGGTTAAGATCTGAGTGTGTGGGCTCTTCTGAGCCTTGTTGCTACATGGGGATTCAGTTGTCTGAAAAAACGTGTTTATTTCGGGCTGAAAAACACGTTTTGAAAAGTGTAATGTTACTGCCCCATAACTTACATGGGGTTGACCAAACTTGCAGAAACATGTTTATTTCTGCTGAAAAACATGTTTTGACACTTTCAGCACACTGGGGTTAAGATCTGAGTGTGTGGGCTCTTCTGAGCCTTGTTGCTACATGGGGATTCAGTTGTCTGAAAAAACGCGTTTATTTCGGGCTGAAAAACACGTTTTGAAAAGTGTACTGTTACTGCCCCATAACTTACATGGGGTTGACCAAACTTGCAGAAACATGTTTATTTCTGCTGAAAAACATGTTTTGACACTTTCAGCACACTGGGGTTAAGATCTGAGTGTGTGGGCTCTTCTGAGCCTTGTTGCTACATGGGGATTCAGTTGTCTGAAAAAACGCGTTTATTTCGGGCTGAAAAACACGTTTTGAAAAGTGTACTGTTACTGCCCCATAACTTACATGGGGTTGACCAAACTTGCAGAAACATGTTTATTTCTGCTGAAAAACATGTTTTGACACTTTCAGCACACTGGGGTTAAGATCTGAGTGTGTGGGCTCTTCTGAGCCTTGTTGCTACATGGGGATTCAGTTGTCTGAAAAAACGCGTTTATTTCGGGCTGAAAAACACGTTTTGAAAAGTGTACTGTTACTGCCCCATAACTTACATGGGGTTGACCAAACTTGCAGAGACATGTTTATTTCTGCTGAAAAACATGTTTTGAACCTTTCTGCACACTGGGGTGAAGATCTGAGTGTGTGGGCTCTTCTGAGCCTTGCTGCTACATGGGGATTCAGTTGTCTGAAAAAACGCGTTTATTTCGGGCTGAAAAACACGTTTTGCAGAGTGTACTGTTACTGCCCCATAACTTACATGGGGTTGACCAAACTTGCAGAAACATGTTTATTTCTGCTGAAAAACACGCTTTGACCCTTTCTGCACACTGGGATTAAGATCTGAGTGTGTGGGCTCTTCTGAGCCTTGCTGCTACATGGGTATTCAGTTGTCTGAAAAAACGCGTTTATTTCGGGCTGAAAAACACGTTTTGAAAAGTGTACTGTTACTGCCCCATAACTTACATGGGGTTGACCAAACTTGCAGAAACATGTTTATTTCTGCTGAAAAACATGTTTTGACACTTTCAGCACGCTGGGGTTAAGATCTGAGTGTGTGGGCTCTTCTGAGCCTTGTTGCTACATGGGGATTCAGTTGTCTGAAAAAACGTGTTTATTTCGGGCTGAAAAACACGTTTTGAAAAGTGTAATGTTACTGCCCCATAACTTACATGGGGTTGACCAAACTTGCAGAAACATGTTTATTTCTGCTGAAAAACATGTTTTGACACTTTCAGCACACTGGGGTTAATATCTGAGTGTGTGGGCTCTTCTGAGCCTTGTTGCTACATGGGGATTCAGTTGTCTGAAAAAACGCGTTTATTTCGGGCTGAAAAACACGTTTTGAAAAGTGTACTGTTACTGCCCCATAACTTACATGGGGTTGACCAAACTTGCAGAAACATGTTTATTTCTGCTGAAAAACATGTTTTGACACTTTCAGCACACTGGGGTTAAGATCTGAGTGTGTGGGCTCTTCTGAGCCTTGTTGCTACATGGGGATTCAGTTGTCTGAAAAAACGCGTTTATTTCGGGCTGAAAAACACGTTTTGAAAAGTGTACTGTTACTGCCCCATAACTTACATGGGGTTGACCAAACTTGCAGAAACATGTTTATTTCTGCTGAAAAACATGTTTTGACACTTTCAGCACACTGGGGTTAAGATCTGAGTGTGTGGGCTCTTCTGAGCCTTGTTGCTACATGGGGATTCAGTTGTCTGAAAAAACGCGTTTATTTCGGGCTGAAAAACACGTTTTGAAAAGTGTACTGTTACTGCCCCATAACTTACATGGGGTTGACCAAACTTGCAGAGACATGTTTATTTCTGCTGAAAAACATGTTTTGAACCTTTCTGCACACTGGGGTTAAGATCTGAGTGTGTGGGCTCTTCTGAGCCTTGCTGCTACATGGGGATTCAGTTGTCTGAAAAAACGCGTTTATTTCGGGCTGAAAAACACGTTTTGCAGAGTGTACTGTTACTGCCCCATAACTTACATGGGGTTGACCAAACTTGCAGAAACATGTTTATTTCTGCTGAAAAACACGCTTTGACCCTTTCTGCACACTGGGGTTAAGATCTGAGTGTGTGGGCTCTTCTGAGCCTTGCTGCTACATGGGGATTCAGTTGTCTGAAAAAACGCGTTTATTTCGGGCTGAAAAACACGTTTTGAAAAGTGTACTGTTACTGCCCCATAACTTACATGGGGTTGACCAAACTTGCAGAAACATGTTTATTTCTGCTGAAAAACATGTTTTGACACTTTCAGCACACTGGGGTTAAGATCTGAGTGTGTGGGCTCTTCTGAGCCTTGCTGCTACATGGGTATTCAGTTGTCTGAAAAACGCGTTTATTTCGGGCTGAAAAACACGTTTTGAAAAGTGTACTGTTACTGCCCCATTACTTACATGGGGTTGACCAAACTTGCAGAAACATGTTTATTTCTGCTGAAAAACAAGTTTTGACACTTTCAGCACACTGGGGTTAAGATCTGAGTGTGTGGGCTCTTCTGAGCCTTGTTGCTACATGGGGATTCAGTTGTCTGAAAAAACGCGTTTATTTCGGGCTGAAAAACACGTTTTGAAAAGTGTACTGTTACTGCCCCATAACTTACATGGGGTTGACCAAACTTGCAGAAACATGTTTATTTCTGCTGAAAAACATGTTTTGAACCTTTCTGCACACTGGGGTTAAGATCTGAGTGTGTGGGCTCTTCTGAGCCTTGCTGCTACATGGGGATTCAGTTGTCTGAAAAAACGCGTTTATTTCGGGCTGAAAAACACGTTTTGCAGAGTGTACTGTTACTGCCCCATAACTTACATGGGGTTGACCAAACTTGCAGAAACATGTTTATTTCTGCTGAAAAACACGTTTTGACCCTTTCTGCACACTGGGGTTAAGAGCTGAGTGTGTGGGCTCTTCTGAGACTTGCTGCTACATGGGTATTCAGTTGTCTGAAAAAACGCGTTTATTTCGGGCTGAAAAACACGTTTTGAAAAGTGTACTGTTACTGCCCCATAACTTACATGGGGTTGACCAAACTGGCAGAAACATGTTTATTTCTGCTGAAAAACATATTTTGACACTTTTAGCACACTGGGGTTAAGATCTGAGTGTGTGGGCTCTTCTGAGCCTTGTTGCTACATGGGGATTCAGTTGTCTGAAAAAACGCGTTTATTTCGGGCTGAAAAACACGTTTTGAAAAGTGTACTGTTACTGCCCCATAACTTACATGGGGTTGACCAAACTTGCAGAAACATGTTTATTTCTGCTGAAAAACATGTCTTGACACTTTCAGCACACTGGGGTTAAGATCTGAGTGTGTGGGCTCTTCTGAGCCTTGTTGCTACATGGGGATTCAGTTGTCTGAAAAAACGCGTTTATTTCGGGCTGAAAAACACGTTTTGAAAAGTGTACTGTTACTGCCCCATAACTTACATGGGGTTGACCAAACTTGCAGAAACATGTTTATTTCTGCTGAAAAACATGTTTTGACACTTTCAGCACACTGGGGTTAAGATCTGAGTGTGTGGGCTCTTCTGAGCCTTGCTGCTACATGGGGATTCAGTTGTCTGAAAAAACGCGTTTATTTCGGGCTGAAAAACACGTTTTGCAGAGTGTACTGTTACTGCCCCATAACTTACATGGGGTTGACCAAACTTGCAGAAACATGTTTATTTCTGCTGAAAAACACGTTTTGACCCTCTCTGCACACTGGGGTTAAGAGCTGAGTGTGTGGGCTCTTCTGAGACTTGCTGCTACATGGGTATTCAGTTGTCTGAAAAAACGCATTTATTTCGGGCTGAAAAACACGTTTTGAAAAGTGTACTGTTACTGCCCCATAACTTACATGGGGTTGACCAAACTTGCAGAAACATGTTTATTTCTGCTGAAAAACATGTCTTGACACTTTCAGCACACTGGGGTTAAGATCTGAGTGTGTGGGCTCTTCTGAGCCTTGCTGCTACATGGGGATTCAGTTGTCTGAAAAAACGCGTTTATTTCGGGCTGAAAAACACGTTTTGAAAAGTGTACTGTTACTGCCCCATAACTTACATGGGGTTGACCAAACTTGCAGAGACATGTTTATTTCTGCTGAAAAACATGTTTTGAACCTTTCTGCACACTGGGGTTAAGATCTGAGTGTGTGGGCTCTTCTGAGCCTTGCTGCTACATGGGGATTCAGTTGTCTGAAAAAACGCGTTTATTTCGGGCTGAAAAACACGTTTTGCAGAGTGTACTGTTACTGCCCCATAACTTACATGGGGTTGACCAAACTTGCAGAAACATGTTTATTTCTGCTGAAAAACACGCTTTGACCCTTTCTGCACACTGGGGTTAAGATCTGAGTGTGTGGGCTCTTCTGAGCCTTGCTGCTACATGGGGATTCAGTTGTCTGAAAAAACGCGTTTATTTCGGGCTGAAAAACACGTTTTGAAAAGTGTACTGTTACTGCCCCATAACTTACATGGGGTTGACCAAACTTGCAGAAACATGTTTATTTCTGCTGAAAAACATGTTTTGACACTTTCAGCACACTGGGGTTAAGATCTGAGTGTGTGGGCTCTTCTGAGCCTTGCTGCTACATGGGTATTCAGTTGTCTGAAAAACGCGTTTATTTCGGGCTGAAAAACACGTTTTGAAAAGTGTACTGTTACTGCCCCATTACTTACATGGGGTTGACCAAACTTGCAGAAACATGTTTATTTCTGCTGAAAAACAAGTTTTGACACTTTCAGCACACTGGGGTTAAGATCTGAGTGTGTGGGCTCTTCTGAGCCTTGTTGCTACATGGGGATTCAGTTGTCTGAAAAAACGCGTTTATTTCGGGCTGAAAAACACGTTTTGAAAAGTGTACTGTTACTGCCCCATAACTTACATGGGGTTGACCAAACTTGCAGAAA
This sequence comes from Lepisosteus oculatus, assembly GCF_040954835.1. Taxonomy (NCBI): domain Eukaryota; kingdom Metazoa; phylum Chordata; class Actinopteri; order Semionotiformes; family Lepisosteidae; genus Lepisosteus; species Lepisosteus oculatus. Next base: position 26,053 of record NW_027168291.1, read on the forward strand.
CATGTTTATTTCTGCTGAAAAACACGTTTTGACCCTCTCTGCACACTGGGGTTAAGAGCTGAGTGTGTGGGCTCTTCTGAGACTTGCTGCTACATGGGTATTCAGTTGTCTGAAAAAACGCATTTATTTCGGGCTGAAAAACACGTTTTGAAAAGTGTACTGTTACTGCCCCATAACTTACATGGGGTTGACCAAACTTGCAGAAACATGTTTATTTCTGCTGAAAAACATGTCTTGACACTTTCAGCACACTGGGGTTAAGATCTGAGTGTGTGGGCTCTTCTGAGCCTTGCTGCTACATGGGGATTCAGTTGTCTGAAAAAACGCGTTTATTTCGGGCTGAAAAACACGTTTTGAAAAGTGTACTGTTACTGCCCCATAACTTACATGGGGTTGACCAAACTTGCAGAGACATGTTTATTTCTGCTGAAAAACATGTTTTGAACCTTTCTGCACACTGGGGTTAAGATCTGAGTGTGTGGGCTCTTCTGAGCCTTGCTGCTACATGGGGATTCAGTTGTCTGAAAAAACGCGTTTATTTCGGGCTGAAAAACACGTTTTGCAGAGTGTACTGTTACTGCCCCATAACTTACATGGGGTTGACCAAACTTGCAGAAACATGTTTATTTCTGCTGAAAAACACGCTTTGACCCTTTCTGCACACTGGGGTTAAGATCTGAGTGTGTGGGCTCTTCTGAGCCTTGCTGCTACATGGGGATTCAGTTGTCTGAAAAAACGCGTTTATTTCGGGCTGAAAAACACGTTTTGAAAAGTGTACTGTTACTGCCCCATAACTTACATGGGGTTGACCAAACTTGCAGAAACATGTTTATTTCTGCTGAAAAACATGTTTTGACACTTTCAGCACACTGGGGTTAAGATCTGAGTGTGTGGGCTCTTCTGAGCCTTGCTGCTACATGGGTATTCAGTTGTCTGAAAAACGCGTTTATTTCGGGCTGAAAAACACGTTTTGAAAAGTGTACTGTTACTGCCCCATTACTTACATGGGGTTGACCAAACTTGCAGAAACATGTTTATTTCTGCTGAAAAACAAGTTTTGACACTTTCAGCACACTGGGGTTAAGATCTGAGTGTGTGGGCTCTTCTGAGCCTTGTTGCTACATGGGGATTCAGTTGTCTGAAAAAACGCGTTTATTTCGGGCTGAAAAACACGTTTTGAAAAGTGTACTGTTACTGCCCCATAACTTACATGGGGTTGACCAAACTTGCAGAAACATGTTTATTTCTGCTGAAAAACATGTTTTGAACCTTTCTGCACACTGGGGTTAAGATCTGAGTGTGTGGGCTCTTCTGAGCCTTGCTGCTACATGGGGATTCAGTTGTCTGAAAAAACGCGTTTATTTCGGGCTGAAAAACACGTTTTGCAGAGTGTACTGTTACTGCCCCATAACTTACATGGGGTTGACCAAACTTGCAGAAACATGTTTATTTCTGCTGAAAAACACGTTTTGACCCTTTCTGCACACTGGGGTTAAGAGCTGAGTGTGTGGGCTCTTCTGAGACTTGCTGCTACATGGGTATTCAGTTGTCTGAAAAAACGCGTTTATTTCGGGCTGAAAAACACGTTTTGAAAAGTGTACTGTTACTGCCCCATAACTTACATGGGGTTGACCAAACTTGCAGAAACATGTTTATTTCTGCTGAAAAACATGTCTTGACACTTTCAGCACACTGGGGTTAAGATCTGAGTGTGTGGGCTCTTCTGAGCCTTGCTGCTACATGGGGATTCAGTTGTCTGAAAAAACGCGTTTATTTCGGGCTGAAAAACACGTTTTGCAGAGTGTACTGTTACTGCCCCATAACTTACATGGGGTTGACCAAACTTGCAGAAACATGTTTATTTCTGCTGAAAAACACGTTTTGACCCTTTCTGCACACTGGGGTTAAGATCTGAGTGTGTGGGCTCTTCTGAGCCTTGCTGCTACATGGGTATTCAGTTGTCTGAAAAAACGCGTTTATTTCGGGCTGAAAAACACGTTTTGAAAAGTGTACTGTTACTGCCCCATAACTTACATGGGGTTGACCAAACTTGCAGAAACATGTTTATTTCTGCTGAAAAACATGTTTTGACACTTTCAGCACACTGGGGTTAAGATCTGAGTGTGTGGGCTCTTCTGAGCCTTGTTGCTACATGGGGATTCAGTTGTCTGAAAAAACGTGTTTATTTCGGGCTGAAAAACACGTTTTGAAAAGTGTACTGTTACTGCCCCATAACTTACATGGGGTTGACCAAACTTGCAGAAACATGTTTATTTCTGCTGAAAAACATGTTTTGACACTTTCAGCACACTGGGGTTAAGATCTGAGTGTGTGGGCTCTTCTGAGCCTTGTTGCTACATGGGGATTCAGTTGTCTGAAAAAACGCGTTTATTTCGGGCTGAAAAACACGTTTTGAAAAGTGTACTGTTACTGCACCATAACTTACATGGGGTTGACCAAACTTGCAGAGACATGTTTATTTCTGCTGAAAAACATGTTTTGAACCTTTCTGCACACTGGGGTTAAGATCTGAGTGTGTGGGCTCTTCTGAGCCTTGCTGCTACATGGGGATTCAGTTGTCTGAAAAAACGCGTTTATTTCGGGCTGAAAAACACGTTTTGCAGAGTGTACTGTTACTGCCCCATAACTTACATGGGGTTGACCAAACTTGCAGAAACATGTTTATTTCTGCTGAAAAACACGCTTTGACCCTTTCTGCACACTGGGGTTAAGATCTGAGTGTGTGGGCTCTTCTGAGCCTTGCTGCTACATGGGGATTCAGTTGTCTGAAAAAACGCGTTTATTTCGGGCTGAAAAACACGTTTTGAAAAGTGTACTGTTACTGCCCCATAACTTACATGGGGTTGACCAAACTTGCAGAAACATGTTTATTTCTGCTGAAAAACATGTTTTGACACTTTCAGCACACTGGGGTTAAGAGCTGAGTGTGTGGGCTCTTCTGAGCCTTGCTGCTACATGGGTATTCAGTTGTCTGAAAAACGCGTTTATTTCGGGCTGAAAAACACGTTTTGAAAAGTGTACTGTTACTGCCCCATTACTTACATGGGGTTGACCAAACTTGCAGAAACATGTTTATTTCTGCTGAAAAACAAGTTTTGACACTTTCAGCACACTGGGGTTAAGATCTGAGTGTGTGGGCTCTTCTGAGCCTTGTTGCTACATGGGGATTCAGTTGTCTGAAAAAACGCGTTTATTTCGGGCTGAAAAACACGTTTTGAAAAGTGTACTGTTACTGCCCCATAACTTACATGGGGTTGACCAAACTTGCAGAAACATGTTTATTTCTGCTGAAAAACATGTTTTGAACCTTTCTGCACACTGGGGTTAAGATCTGAGTGTGTGGGCTCTTCTGAGCCTTGCTGCTACATGGGGATTCAGTTGTCTGAAAAAACGCGTTTATTTCGGGCTGAAAAACACGTTTTGCAGAGTGTACTGTTACTGCCCCATAACTTACATGGGGTTGACCAAACTTGCAGAAACATGTTTATTTCTGCTGAAAAACACGTTTTGACCCTTTCTGCACACTGGGGTTAAGAGCTGAGTGTGTGGGCTCTTCTGAGACTTGCTGCTACATGGGTATTCAGTTGTCTGAAAAAACGCGTTTATTTCGGGCTGAAAAACACGTTTTGAAAAGTGTACTGTTACTGCCCCATAACTTACATGGGGTTGACCAAACTTGCAGAAACATGTTTATTTCTGCTGAAAAACATGTTTTGACACTTTCAGCACACTGGGGTTAAGATCTGAGTGTGTGGGCTCTTCTGAGCCTTGCTGCTACATGGGTATTCAGTTGTCTGAAAAACGCGTTTATTTCGGGCTGAAAAACACGTTTTGAAAAGTGTACTGTTACTGCCCCATTACTTACATGGGGTTGACCAAACTTGCAGAAACATGTTTATTTCTGCTGAAAAACAAGTTTTGACACTTTCAGCACACTGGGGTTAAGATCTGAGTGTGTGGGCTCTTCTGAGCCTTGTTGCTACATGGGGATTCAGTTGTCTGAAAAAACGCGTTTATTTCGGGCTGAAAAACACGTTTTGAAAAGTGTACTGTTACTGCCCCATAACTTACATGGGGTTGACCAAACTTGCAGAAACATGTTTATTTCTGCTGAAAAACATGTTTTGAACCTTTCTGCACACTGGGGTTAAGATCTGAGTGTGTGGGCTCTTCTGAGCCTTGCTGCTACATGGGGATTCAGTTGTCTGAAAAAACGCGTTTATTTCGGGCTGAAAAACACGTTTTGCAGAGTGTACTGTTACTGCCCCATAACTTACATGGGGTTGACCAAACTTGCAGAAACATGTTTATTTCTGCTGAAAAACACGTTTTGACCCTTTCTGCACACTGGGGTTAAGAGCTGAGTGTGTGGGCTCTTCTGAGACTTGCTGCTACATGGGTATTCAGTTGTCTGAAAAAACGCGTTTATTTCGGGCTGAAAAACACGTTTTGAAAAGTGTACTGTTACTGCCCCATAACTTACATGGGGTTGACCAAACTGGCAGAAACATGTTTATTTCTGCTGAAAAACACGTTTTGACCCTTTCTGCACACTGGGGTTAAGAGCTGAGTGTGTGGGCTCTTCTGAGCCTTGTTGCTACATGGGGATTCAGTTGTCTGAAAAAACGCGTTTATTTCGGGCTGAAAAACACGTTTTGAAAAGTGTACTGTTACTGCCCCATAACTTACATGGGGTTGACCAAACTTGCAGAAACATGTTTATTTCTGCTGAAAAACATGTCTTGACACTTTCAGCACACTGGGGTTAAGATCTGAGTGTGTGGGCTCTTCTGAGCCTTGTTGCTACATGGGGATTCAGTTGTCTGAAAAAACGCGTTTATTTCGGGCTGAAAAACACGTTTTGAAAAGTGTACTGTTACTGCCCCATAACTTACATGGGGTTGACCAAACTTGCAGAAACATGTTTATTTCTGCTGAAAAACATGTTTTGACACTTTCAGCACACTGGGGTTAAGATCTGAGTGTGTGGGCTCTTCTGAGCCTTGCTGCTACATGGGGATTCAGTTGTCTGAAAAAACGCGTTTATTTCGGGCTGAAAAACACGTTTTGCAGAGTGTACTGTTACTGCCCCATAACTTACATGGGGTTGACCAAACTTGCAGAAACATGTTTATTTCTGCTGAAAAACACGTTTTGACCCTCTCTGCACACTGGGGTTAAGAGCTGAGTGTGTGGGCTCTTCTGAGACTTGCTGCTACATGGGTATTCAGTTGTCTGAAAAAACGCATTTATTTCGGGCTGAAAAACACGTTTTGAAAAGTGTACTGTTACTGCCCCATAACTTACATGGGGTTGACCAAACTTGCAGAAACATGTTTATTTCTGCTGAAAAACATGTCTTGACACTTTCAGCACACTGGGGTTAAGATCTGAGTGTGTGGGCTCTTCTGAGCCTTGCTGCTACATGGGGATTCAGTTGTCTGAAAAAACGCGTTTATTTCGGGCTGAAAAACACGTTTTGAAAAGTGTACTGTTACTGCCCCATAACTTACATGGGGTTGACCAAACTTGCAGAGACATGTTTATTTCTGCTGAAAAACATGTTTTGAACCTTTCTGCACACTGGGGTTAAGATCTGAGTGTGTGGGCTCTTCTGAGCCTTGCTGCTACATGGGGATTCAGTTGTCTGAAAAAACGCGTTTATTTCGGGCTGAAAAACACGTTTTGCAGAGTGTACTGTTACTGCCCCATAACTTACATGGGGTTGACCAAACTTGCAGAAACATGTTTATTTCTGCTGAAAAACACGCTTTGACCCTTTCTGCACACTGGGGTTAAGATCTGAGTGTGTGGGCTCTTCTGAGCCTTGCTGCTACATGGGGATTCAGTTGTCTGAAAAAACGCGTTTATTTCGGGCTGAAAAACACGTTTTGAAAAGTGTACTGTTACTGCCCCATAACTTACATGGGGTTGACCAAACTTGCAGAAACATGTTTATTTCTGCTGAAAAACATGTTTTGACACTTTCAGCACACTGGGGTTAAGATCTGAGTGTGTGGGCTCTTCTGAGCCTTGCTGCTACATGGGTATTCAGTTGTCTGAAAAACGCGTTTATTTCGGGCTGAAAAACACGTTTTGAAAAGTGTACTGTTACTGCCCCATTACTTACATGGGGTTGACCAAACTTGCAGAAACATGTTTATTTCTGCTGAAAAACAAGTTTTGACACTTTCAGCACACTGGGGTTAAGATCTGAGTGTGTGGGCTCTTCTGAGCCTTGTTGCTACATGGGGATTCAGTTGTCTGAAAAAACGCGTTTATTTCGGGCTGAAAAACACGTTTTGAAAAGTGTACTGTTACTGCCCCATAACTTACATGGGGTTGACCAAACTTGCAGAAACATGTTTATTTCTGCTGAAAAACATGTTTTGAACCTTTCTGCACACTGGGGTTAAGATCTGAGTGTATGGGCTCTTCTGAGCCTTGCTGCTACATGGGGATTCAGTTGTCTGAAAAAACGCGTTTATTTCGGGCTGAAAAACACGTTTTGCAGAGTGTACTGTTACTGCCCCATAACTTACATGGGGTTGACCAAACTTGCAGAAACATGTTTATTTCTGCTGAAAAACACGTTTTGACCCTTTCTGCACACTGGGGTTAAGAGCTGAGTGTGTGGGCTCTTCTGAGACTTGCTGCTACATGGGTATTCAGTTGTCTGAAAAAACGCGTTTATTTCGGGCTGAAAAACACGTTTTGAAAAGTGTACTGTTACTGCCCCATAACTTACATGGGGTTGACCAAACTTGCAGAAACATGTTTATTTCTGCTGAAAAACATGTCTTGACACTTTCAGCACACTGGGGTTAAGATCTGAGTGTGTGGGCTCTTCTGAGCCTTGCTGCTACATGGGGATTCAGTTGTCTGAAAAAACGCGTTTATTTCGGGCTGAAAAACACGTTTTGCAGAGTGTACTGTTACTGCCCCATAACTTACATGGGGTTGACCAAACTTGCAGAAACATGTTTATTTCTGCTGAAAAACATGTTTTGACACTTTCAGCACACTGGGGTTAAGATCTGAGTGTGTGGGCTCTTCTGAGCCTTGTTGCTACATGGGGATTCAGTTGTCTGAAAAAACGTGTTTATTTCGGGCTGAAAAACACGTTTTGAAAAGTGTACTGTTACTGCCCCATAACTTACATGGGGTTGACCAAACTTGCAGAAACATGTTTATTTCTGCTGAAAAACATGTTTTGACACTTTCAGCACACTGGGGTTAAGATCTGAGTGTGTGGGCTCTTCTGAGCCTTGTTGCTACATGGGGATTCAGTTGTCTGAAAAAACGCGTTTATTTCGGGCTGAAAAACACGTTTTGAAAAGTGTACTGTTACTGCCCCATAACTTACATGGGGTTGACCAAACTTGCAGAAACATGTTTATTTCTGCTGAAAAACATGTTTTGACACTTTCAGCACACTGGGGTTAAGATCTGAGTGTGTGGGCTCTTCTGAGCCTTGTTGCTACATGGGGATTCAGTTGTCTGAAAAAACGCGTTTATTTCGGGCTGAAAAACACGTTTTGAAAAGTGTACTGTTACTGCCCCATAACTTACATGGGGTTGACCAAACTTGCAGAGACATGTTTATTTCTGCTGAAAAACATGTTTTGAACCTTTCTGCACACTGGGGTTAAGATCTGAGTGTGTGGGCTCTTCTGAGCCTTGCTGCTACATGGGGATTCAGTTGTCTGAAAAAACGCGTTTATTTCGGGCTGAAAAACACGTTTTGAAAAGTGTACTGTTACTGCCCCATAACTTACATGGGGTTGACCAAACTTGCAGAAACATGTTTATTTCTGCTGAAAAACATGTTTTGACACTTTCAGCACACTGGGGTTAAGATCTGAGTGTGTGGGCTCTTCTGAGCCTTGCTGCTACATGGGGATTCAGTTGTCTGAAAAAACGCGTTTATTTCGGGCTGAAAAACACGTTTTGAAAAGTGTACTGTTACTGCCCCATAACTTACATGGGGTTGACCAAACTTGCAGAAACATGTTTATTTCTGCTGAAAAACATGTTTTGACACTTTCAGCACACTGGGGTTAAGATCTGAGTGTGTGGGCTCTTCTGAGCCTTGCTGCTACATGGGTATTCAGTTGTCTGAAAAAACGCGTTTATTTCGGGCTGAAAAACACGTTTTGAAAAGTGTACTGTTACTGCCCCATTACTTACATGGGGTTGACCAAACTTGCAGAAACATGTTTATTTCTGCTGAAAAACAAGTTTTGACACTTTCAGCACACTGGGGTTAAGATCTGAGTGTGTGGGCTCTTCTGAGCCTTGTTGCTACATGGGGATTCAGTTGTCTGAAAAAACGCGTTTATTTCGGGCTGAAAAACACGTTTTGAAAAGTGTACTGTTACTGCCCCATAACTTACATGGGGTTGACCAAACTTGCAGAAACATGTTTATTTCTGCTGAAAAACATGTTTTGACACTTTCAGCACACTGGGGTTAAGATCTGAGTGTGTGGGCTCTTCTGAGCCTTGCTGCTACATGGGGATTCAGTTGTCTGAAAAAACGCGTTTATTTCGGGCTGAAAAACACGTTTTGCAGAGTGTACTGTTACTGCCCCATAACTTACATGGGGTTGACCAAACTTGCAGAAACATGTTTATTTCTGCTGAAAAACACGTTTTGACCCTTTCTGCACACTGGTTTTAAGATCTGAGTGTGTGGGCTCTTCTGAGCCTTGCTGCTACATGGGTATTCAGTTGTCTGAAAAAACGCGTTTATTTCGGGCTGAAAAACACGTTTTGAAAAGTGTACTGTAACTGCCCCATAACTTACATGGGGTTGACCAAACTTGCAGAAACATATTTATTTCTGCTGAAAAACATGTTTTGAACCTTTCTGCACACTGGGGTTAAGATCTGAGTGTGTGGGCTCTTCTGAGCCTTGCTGCTACATGGGGATTCAGTTGTCTGAAAAAACGCGTTTATTTCGGGCTGAAAAACACGTTTTGCAGAGTGTACTGTTACTGCCCCATAACTTACATGGGGTTGACCAAACTTGCAGAAACATGTTTATTTCTGCTGAAAAACACGTTTTGACCCTTTCTGCACACTGGGGTTAAGAGCTGAGTGTGTGGGCTCTTCTGAGACTTGCTGCTACATGGGTATTCAGTTGTCTGAAAAAACGCGTTTATTTCGGGCTGAAAAACACGTTTTGAAAAGTGTACTGTTACTGCCCCATAACTTACATGGGGTTGACCAAACTTGCAGAAACATGTTTATTTCTGCTGAAAAACACGTTTTGACCCTCTCTGCACACTGGGGTTAAGAGCTGAGTGTGTGGGCTCTTCTGAGACTTGCTGCTACATGGGTATTCAGTTGTCTGAAAAAACGCATTTATTTCGGGCTGAAAAACACGTTTTGAAAAGTGTACTGTTACTGCCCCATAACTTACATGGGGTTGACCAAACTTGCAGAAACATGTTTATTTCTGCTGAAAAACATGTCTTGACACTTTCAGCACACTGGGGTTAAGATCTGAGTGTGTGGGCTCTTCTGAGCCTTGCTGCTACATGGGGATTCAGTTGTCTGAAAAAACGCGTTTATTTCGGGCTGAAAAACACGTTTTGCAGAGTGTACTGTTACTGCCCCATAACTTACATGGGGTTGACCAAACTTGCAGAAACATGTTTATTTCTGCTGAAAAACACGTTTTGACCCTTTCTGCACACTGGGGTTAAGATCTGAGTGTGTGGGCTCTTCTGAGCCTTGCTGCTACATGGGGATTCAGTTGTCTGAAAAAACGCGTTTATTTCGGGCTGAAAAACACGTTTTGCAGAGTGTACTGTTACTGCCCCATAACTTACATGGGGTTGACCAAACTTGCAGAAACATGTTTATTTCTGCTGAAAAACATGTTTTGACACTTTCAGCACACTGGGGTTAAGATCTGAGTGTGTGGGCTCTTCTGAGCCTTGTTGCTACATGGGGATTCAGTTGTCTGAAAAAACGTGTTTATTTCGGGCTGAAAAACACGTTTTGAAAAGTGTACTGTTACTGCCCCATAACTTACATGGGGTTGACCAAACTTGCAGAAACATGTTTATTTCTGCTGAAAAACACGTTTTGACCCTTTCTGCACACTGGTTTTAAGATCTGAGTGTGTGGGCTCTTCTGAGCCTTGCTGCTACATGGGTATTCAGTTGTCTGAAAAAACGCGTTTATTTCGGGCTGAAAAACACGTTTTGAAAAGTGTACTGTTACTGCCCCATAACTTACATGGGGTTGACCAAACTTGCAGAAACATGTTTATTTCTGCTGAAAAACATGTTTTGAACCTTTCTGCACACTGGGGTTAAGATCTGAGTGTGTGGGCTCTTCTGAGCCTTGCTGCTACATGGGGATTCAGTTGTCTGAAAAAACGCGTTTATTTCGGGCTGAAAAACACGTTTTGAAAAGTGTACTGTTACTGCCCCATTACTTACATGGGGTTGACCAAACTTGCAGAAACATGTTTATTTCTGCTGAAAAACAAGTTTTGACACTTTCAGCACACTGGGGTTAAGATCTGAGTGTGTGGGCTCTTCTGAGCCTTGTTGCTACATGGGGATTCAGTTGTCTGAAAAAACGCGTTTATTTCGGGCTGAAAAACACGTTTTGAAAAGTGTACTGTTACTGCCCCATAACTTACATGGGGTTGACCAAACTTGCAGAAACGTTTATTTCTGCTGAAAAACATGTTTTGACACTTTCAGCACACTGGGGTTAAGATCTGAGTGTGTGGGCTCTTCTGAGCCTTGCTGCTACATGGGGATTCAGTTGTCTGAAAAAACGCGTTTATTTCGGGCTGAAAAACACGTTTTGCAGAGTGTACTGTTACTGCCCCATAACTTACATGGGGTTGACCAAACTTGCAGAAACATGTTTATTTCTGCTGAAAAACACGTTTTGACCCTTTCTGCACACTGGTTTTAAGATCTGAGTGTGTGGGCTCTTCTGAGCCTTGCTGCTACATGGGTATTCAGTTGTCTGAAAAAACGCGTTTATTTCGGGCTGAAAAACACGTTTTGAAAAGTGTACTGTAACTGCCCCATAACTTACATGGGGTTGACCAAACTTGCAGAAACATGTTTATTTCTGCTGAAAAACATGTTTTGAACCTTTCTGCACACTGGGGTTAAGATCTGAGTGTGTGGGCTCTTCTGAGCCTTGCTGCTACATGGGGATTCAGTTGTCTGAAAAAACGCGTTTATTTCGGGCTGAAAAACACGTTTTGCAGAGTGTACTGTTACTGCCCCATAACTTACATGGGGTTGACCAAACTTGCAGAAACATGTTTATTTCTGCTGAAAAACACGTTTTGACCCTTTCTGCACACTGGGGTTAAGAGCTGAGTGTGTGGGCTCTTCTGAGACTTGCTGCTACATGGGTATTCAGTTGTCTGAAAAAACGCGTTTATTTCGGGCTGAAAAACACGTTTTGAAAAGTGTACTGTTACTGCCCCTTAACTTACATGGGGTTGACCAAACTGGCAGAAACATGTTTATTTCTGCTGAAAAACATATTTTGACACTTTTAGCACACTGGGGTTAAGATCTGAATGTGTGGGCTCTTCTGAGCCTTGTTGCTACATGGGGATTCAGTTGTCTGAAAAAACGCGTTTATTTCGGGCTGAAAAACACGTTTTGAAAAGTGTACTGTTACTGCCCCATAACTTACATGGGGTTGACCAAACTTGCAGAAACATGTTTATTTCTGCTGAAAAACATGTCTTGACACTTTCAGCACACTGGGGTTAAGATCTGAGTGTGTGGGCTCTTCTGAGCCTTGTTGCTACATGGGGATTCAGTTGTCTGAAAAAACGCGTTTATTTCGGGCTGAAAAACACGTTTTGAAAAGTGTACTGTTACTGCCCCATAACTTACATGGGGTTGACCAAACTTGCAGAAACATGTTTATTTCTGCTGAAAAACATGTTTTGACACTTTCAGCACACTGGGGTTAAGATCTGAGTGTGTGGGCTCTTCTGAGCCTTGCTGCTACATGGGGATTCAGTTGTCTGAAAAAACGCGTTTATTTCGGGCTGAAAAACACGTTTTGCAGAGTGTACTGTTACTGCCCCATAACTTACATGGGGTTGACCAAACTTGCAGAAACATGTTTATTTCTGCTGAAAAACACGTTTTGACCCTCTCTGCACACTGGGGTTAAGAGCTGAGTGTGTGGGCTCTTCTGAGACTTGCTGCTACATGGGTATTCAGTTGTCTGAAAAAACGCATTTATTTCGGGCTGAAAAACACGTTTTGAAAAGTGTACTGTTACTGCCCCATAACTTACATGGGGTTGACCAAACTTGCAGAAACATGTTTATTTCTGCTGAAAAACATGTCTTGACACTTTCAGCACACTGGGGTTAAGATCTGAGTGTGTGGGCTCTTCTGAGCCTTGCTGCTACATGGGGATTCAGTTGTCTGAAAAAACGCGTTTATTTCGGGCTGAAAAACACGTTTTGCAGAGTGTACTGTTACTGCCCCATAACTTACATGGGGTTGACCAAACTTGCAGAAACATGTTTATTTCTGCTGAAAAACACGTTTTGACCCTTTCTGCACACTGGGGTTAAGATCTGAGTGTGTGGGCTCTTCTGAGCCTTGCTGCTACATGGGTATTCAGTTGTCTGAAAAAACGCGTTTATTTCGGGCTGAAAAACACGTTTTGAAAAGTGTACTGTTACTGCCCCATAACTTACATGGGGTTGACCAAACTTGCAGAAACATGTTTATTTCTGCTGAAAAACATGTTTTGACACTTTCAGCACACTGGGGTTAAGAGCTGAGTGTGTGGGCTCTTCTGAGACTTGCTGCTACATGGGGATTCAGTTGTCTGAAAAAACGTGTTTATTTCGGGCTGAAAAACACGTTTTGAAAAGTGTACTGTTACTGCCCCATAACTTACATGGGGTTGACCAAACTTGCAGAAACATGTTTATTTCTGCTGAAAAACATGTTTTGAACCTTTCTGCACACTGGGGTTAAGATCTGAGTGTGTGGGCTCTTCTGAGCCTTGCTGCTACATGGGGATTCAGTTGTCTGAAAAAACGCGTTTATTTCGGGCTGAAAAACACGTTTTGCAGAGTGTACTGTTACTGCCCCATAACTTACATGGGGTTGACCAAACTTGCAGAAACATGTTTATTTCTGCTGAAAAACACGTTTTGACCCTTTCTGCACACTGGGGTTAAGAGCTGAGTGTGTGGGCTCTTCTGAGAGTTGCTGCTACATGGGTATTCAGTTGTCTGAAAAAACGCGTTTATTTCGGGCTGAAAAACACGTTTTGAAAAGTGTACTGTTACTGCCCCATAACTTACATGGGGTTGACCAAACTTGCAGAAACATGTTTATTTCTGCTGAAAAACACGTTTTGACCCTCTCTGCACACTGGGGTTAAGAGCTGAGTGTGTGGGCTCTTCTGAGACTTGCTGCTACATGGGTATTCAGTTGTCTGAAAAAACGCGTTTATTTCGGGCTGAAAAACACGTTTTGAAAAGTGTACTGTTACTGCCCCATAACTTACATGGGGTTGACCAAACTGGCAGAAACATGTTTATTTCTGCTGAAAAACATATTTTGACACTTTTAGCACACTGGGGTTAAGATCTGAGTGTGTGGGCTCTTCTGAGCCTTGTTGCTACATGGGGATTCAGTTGTCTGAAAAAACGCGTTTATTTCGGGCTGAAAAACACGTTTTGAAAAGTGTACTGTTACTGCCCCATAACTTACATGGGGTTGACCAAACTTGCAGAAACATGTTTATTTCTGCTGAAAAACATGTCTTGACACTTTCAGCACACTGGGGTTAAGATCTGAGTGTGTGGGCTCTTCTGAGCCTTGTTGCTACATGGGGATTCAGTTGTCTGAAAAAACGCGTTTATTTCGGGCTGAAAAACACGTTTTGCAGAGTGTACTGTTACTGCCCCATAACTTACATGGGGTTGACCAAACTTGCAGAAACATGTTTATTTCTGCTGAAAAACACGTTTTGACCCTTTCTGCACACTGGGGTTAAGATCTGAGTGTGTGGGCTCTTCTGAGCCTTGCTGCTACATGGGTATTCAGTTGTCTGAAAAAACGCGTTTATTTCGGGCTGAAAAACACGTTTTGAAAAGTGTACTGTTACTGCCCCATAACTTACATGGGGTTGACCAAACTTGCAGAAACATGTTTATTTCTGCTGAAAAACATGTTTTGACACTTTCAGCACACTGGGGTTAAGATCTGAGTGTGTGGGCTCTTCTGAGCCTTGTTGCTACATGGGGATTCAGTTGTCTGAAAAAACGTGTTTATTTCGGGCTGAAAAACACGTTTTGAAAAGTGTACTGTTACTGCCCCATAACTTACATGGGGTTGACCAAACTTGCAGAAACATGTTTATTTCTGCTGAAAAACACGTTTTGACCCTTTCTGCACACTGGTTTTAAGATCTGAGTGTGTGGGCTCTTCTGAGCCTTGCTGCTACATGGGTATTCAGTTGTCTGAAAAAACGCGTTTATTTCGGGCTGAAAAACACGTTTTGAAAAGTGTACTGTTACTGCCCCATAACTTACATGGGGTTGACCAAACTTGCAGAAACATGTTTATTTCTGCTGAAAAACATGTTTTGAACCTTTCTGCACACTGGGGTTAAGATCTGAGTGTGTGGGCTCTTCTGAGCCTTGCTGCTACATGGGGATTCAGTTGTCTGAAAAAACGCGTTTATTTCGGGCTGAAAAACACGTTTTGCAGAGTGTACTGTTACTGCCCCATAACTTACATGGGGTTGACCAAACTTGCAGAAACATGTTTATTTCTGCTGAAAAACACGTTTTGACCCTTTCTGCACACTGGGGTTAAGAGCTGAGTGTGTGGGCTCTTCTGAGACTTGCTGCTACATGGGTATTCAGTTGTCTGAAAAAACGCGTTTATTTCGGGCTGAAAAACACGTTTTGAAAAGTGTACTGTTACTGCCCCATAACTTACATGGGGTTGACCAAACTTGCAGAAACATGTTTATTTCTGCTGAAAAACACGTTTTGACCCTCTCTGCACACTGGGGTTAAGAGCTGAGTGTGTGGGCTCTTCTGAGCCTTGCTGCTACATGGGTATTCAGTTGTCTGAAAAAACGCATTTATTTCGGGCTGAAAAACAAGTTTTGAAAAGTGTACTGTTACTGCCCCATAACTTACATGGGGTTGACCAAACTTGCAGAAACATGTTTATTTCTGCTGAAAAACACGTTTTGACCCTGTCTGCACACTGGGGTTAAGATCTGAGTGTGTGGGCTCTTCTGAGCCTTGCTGCTACATGGGTATTCAGTTGTCTGAAAAAACGCGTTTATTTCGGGCTGAAAAACACGTTTTGAAAAGTGTACTGTTACTGCCCCATAACTTACATGGGGTTGACCAAACTTGCAGAAACATGTTTATTTCTGCTGAAAAACATGTTTTGACACTTTCAGCACACTGGGGTTAAGATCTGAGTGTGTGGGCTCTTCTGAGCCTTGTTGCTACATGGGGATTCAGTTGTCTGAAAAAACGTGTTTATTTCGGGCTGAAAAACACGTTTTGAAAAGTGTAATGTTACTGCCCCATAACTTACATGGGGTTGACCAAACTTGCAGAAACATGTTTATTTCTGCTGAAAAACATGTTTTGACACTTTCAGCACACTGGGGTTAAGATCTGAGTGTGTGGGCTCTTCTGAGCCTTGTTGCTACATGGGGATTCAGTTGTCTGAAAAAACGCGTTTATTTCGGGCTGAAAAACACGTTTTGAAAAGTGTACTGTTACTGCCCCATAACTTACGTGGGGTTGACCAAACTTGCAGAAACATGTTTATTTCTGCTGAAAAACACGTTTTGACACTTTCAGCACACTGGGGTTAAGATCTGAGTGTGTGGGCTCTTCTGAGCCTTGTTGCTACATGGGGATTCAGTTGTCTGAAAAAACGCGTTTATTTCGGGCTGAAAAACACGTTTTGAAAAGTGTACTGTTACTGCCCCATAACTTACATGGGGTTGACCAAACTTGCAGAAACATGTTTATTTCTGCTGAAAAACATGTTTTGACACTTTCAGCACACTGGGGTTAAGATCTGAGTGTGTGGGCTCTTCTGAGCCTTGTTGCTACATGGGGATTCAGTTGTCTGAAAAAACGCGTTTATTTCGGGCTGAAAAACACGTTTTGAAAAGTGTACTGTTACTGCCCCATAACTTACATGGGGTTGACCAAACTTGCAGAAACATGTTTATTTCTGCTGAAAACCATGTTTGACACTTTCAGCACACTGGGGTTAAGATCTGAGTGTGTGGGCTCTTCTGAGCCTTGCTGCTACATGGGGATTCAGTTGTCTGAAAAAACGCGTTTATTTCGGGCTGAAAAACACGTTTTGAAAAGTGTACTGTTACTGCCCCATAACTTACATGGGGTTGACCAAACTTGCAGAAACATGTTTATTTCTGCTGAAAACAAGTTTTGACACTTTCAGCACACTGGGGGTTAAGATCTGAGTGTGTGGGCTCTTCTGAGCCTTGTTGCTACATGGGGATTCAGTTGTCTGAAAAACGCGTTTATTTCGGGCTGAAAAACACGTTTTGAAAAGTGTACTGTTACTGCCCCATAACTTACATGGGGTTGACCAAACTTGCAGAGACATGTTTATTTCTGCTGAAAACATGTTTTGAACCTTTCTGCACACTGGGGTTAAGATCTGAGTGTGTGGGCTCTTCTGAGCCTTGCTGCTACATGGGGATTCAGTTGTCTGAAAAAACGCGTTTATTTCGGGCTGAAAAACACTTTTGCAGAGTGTACTGTTACTGCCCCATAACTTACATGGGGTTGACCAAACTTGCAGAAACATGTTTATTTCTGCTGAAAAACACGCTTTGACCCTTTCTGCACACTGGGGTTAAGATCTGAGTGTGTGGGCTCTTCTGAGCCTTGCTGCTACATGGGGATTCAGTTGTCTGAAAAAACGCGTTTATTTCGGGCTGAAAAACACGTTTTGAAAAGTGTACTGTTACTGCCCCATAACTTACATGGGGTTGACCAAACTTGCAGAAACATGTTTATTTCTGCTGAAAAACATGTTTTGACACTTTCAGCACACTGGGGTTAAGATCTGAGTGTGTGGGCTCTTCTGAGCCTTGCTGCTACATGGGGATTCAGTTGTCTGAAAAAACGCGTTTATTTCGGGCTGAAAAACACGTTTGAAAAGTGTACTGTTACTGCCCCATAACTTACATGGGGTTGACCAAACTTGCAGAAACATGTTTATTTCTGCTGAAAAACATGTTTTGACACTTTCAGCACACTGGGGTTAAGATCTGAGTGTGTGGGCTCTTCTGAGCCTTGCTGCTACATGGGTATTCAGTTGTCTGAAAAAACGCGTTTATTTCGGGCTGAAAAACACGTTTTGAAACTGTACTGTTACTGCCCATTACTTACATGGGGTTGACCAAACTTGCAGAAACATGTTTATTTCTGCTGAAAAACAAGTTTTGACACTTTCAGCACACTGGGGTTAAGATCTGAGTGTGTGGGCTCTTCTGAGCCTTGTTGCTACATGGGGATTCAGTTGTCTGAAAAAACGCGTTTATTTCGGGCTGAAAAACACGTTTTGAAAAGTGTACTGTTACTGCCCCATAACTTACATGGGTTGACCAAAACTTGCAGAGACATGTTTATTTCTGCTGAAAAACATGTTTTGAACCTTTCTGCACACTGGGGTTAAGATCTGAGTGTGTGGGCTCTTCTGAGCCTTGCTGCTACATGGGGATTCAGTTGTCTGAAAAAACGCGTTTATTTCGGGCTGAAAAACACGTTTTGCAGAGTGTACTGTTACTGCCCCATAACTTACATGGGGTTGACCAAACTTGCAGAAACATGTTTATTTCTGCTGAAAAACACGCTTTGACCTTTCTGCACACTGGGGTTAAGATCTGAGTGTGTGGGCTCTTCTGAGCCTTGCTGCTACATGGGGATTCAGTTGTCTGAAAAAACGCGTTTATTTCGGGCTGAAAAACACGTTTTGAAAAGTGTACTGTTACTGCCCCATAACTTACATGGGGTTGACCAAACTTGCAGAAACATGTTTATTTCTGCTGAAAAACATGTTTTGACACTTTCAGCACACTGGGTTAAGATCTGAGTGTGTGGGCTCTTCTGAGCCTTGCTGCTACATGGGGATTCAGTTGTCCTGAAAAAACGCGTTTATTTCGGGCTGAAAAACACGTTTTGAAAAGTGTACTGTTACTGCCCCATAACTTACATGGGGTTGACCAAACTTGCAGAACATGTTTATTTCTGCTGAAAAACATGTTTTGACACTTTCAGCACACTGGGGTTAAGATCTGAGTGTGTGGGCTCTTCTGAGCCTTGCTGCTACATGGGTATTCAGTTGTCTGAAAAAACGCGTTTATTTCGGGCTGAAAAACACGTTTTGAAAACTGTACTGTTACTGCCCCATTACTTACATGGGGTTGACCAAACTTGCAGAAACATGTTTATTTCTGCTGAAAAACAAGTTTTGACACTTTCAGCACACTGGGGTTAAGATCTGAGTGTGTGGGCTCTCTGAGCCTTGTTGCTACATGGGGATTCAGTTGTCTGAAAAAACGCGTTTATTTCGGGCTGAAAACACGTTTTTGAAAGTGTACTGTTACTGCCCCATAACTTACATGGGGTTGACCAAACTTGCAGAGACATGTTTATTTCTGCTGAAAAACATGTTTTGAACCTTTCTGCACACTGGGGTTAAGATCTGAGTGTGTGGGCTCTTCTGAGCCTTGCTGCTACATGGGGATTCAGTTGTCTGAAAAACGCGTTTATTTCGGGCTGAAAAACACGTTTTGCAGAGTGTACTGTTACTGCCCCATAACTTACATGGGGTTGACCAAACTTGCAGAAACATGTTTATTTCTGCTGAAAAACACGCTTTGACCCTTTCTGCACACTGGGGTTAAGATCTGAGTGTGTGGGCTCTTCTGAGCCTTGCTGCTACATGGGGATTCAGTTGTCTGAAAAAAACGCGTTTATTTCGGGCTGAAAAACACGTTTTGAAAAGTGTACTGTTACTGCCCCATAACTTACATGGGGTTGACAAACTTGCAGAAACATGTTTATTTCTGCTGAAAAACATGTTTTGACACTTTCAGCACACTGGGGTTAAGATCTGAGTGTGTGGGCTCTTCTGAGCCTTGCTGCTACATGGGGATTCAATTGTCTGAAAAAACGCGTTTATTTCGGGCTGAAAAACACGTTTTGAAAAGTGTACTGTTACTGCCCCATAACTTACATGGGGTTGACCAAACTTGCAGAAACATGTTTATTTCTGCTGAAAAACATGTTTTGACACTTTCAGCACACTGGGGTTAAGATCTGAGTGTGTGGGCTCTTCTGAGCCTTGCTGCTACATGGGTATTCAGTTGTCTGAAAAACGCGTTTATTTCGGGCTGAAAAACACGTTTTGAAAAGAGTACTGTTACTGCCCCATTGCTTACATGGGGTTGACCAAACTTGCAGAAACATGTTTATTTCTGCTGAAAAACAAGTTTTGACACTTTCAGCACACTGGGGTTAAGATCTGAGTGTGTGGGCTCCTTCTGAGCCTTGTTGCTACATGGGGATTCAGTTGTCTGGAAAAAACGCG